>NC_057796.1:301546055-301549521 GCF_018294505.1 Triticum aestivum
AGCAACGCTCACTGTTCATCCAGAGGCAACACCACGGGGTCCTGTTCATCCACCCCCATCGGGAACTGTTCATCCAAACCCCCCCAGCAACCCTCACTGTTCATCCAGAGGCAGCATCGATCGGCTTCAGTTAGCAGCAGTAGCGAAGGAATCGCTCGATCGGGTTTAGTTAACAGCCATCGATCGATCGCTCGGGTTCAATAACGCGTAGCCTGCAATGCAATCGCTCGGGTTCAGTTAGAGCCCAACGCCTCACTTGGGTTCAGTTAGAGCCCAACGACTCGCACCCACGCGCGTGCATGTACGAGAGAAACGCGCATCGCTCGGCCCCGACCACCCACCGTAACCGGGAACACCCCAATATTTTCCTCGCCCTAGCTTCTACCACGGTTTTTTCCGTCATGGACGGCCCAAAGAATGTCATGCAGCCGCGTCTCCGGCCCGCCCAGGACGAAAAGCCCATTTTCTGTCATGATTTTTTGTCATATAAGTAGGACCCCACCACATCTATGATGATACCGGGTTTTGTCACAATTATCGTCATAGAAGTGTCATAACTATGACAGAAAAAATTCCGTTCGACCCAAAATGTCACGGATGTGTCTTTTTTTGTAGTGCACATGCAATTCTAAGAGTGTAGCAGCGGAAAGTAAAACATTGCATATGAAGATAAAGGGAAGGGTTTGGAGAAGGCAAACGCAATGTAGACATGGAGATTTTTGGCGTGGTTCTGATAGGTGGTGCTATCGTACATCCACGTTGATGGAGACTTCAACCCACGAAGGGTAACAGTTGCGCTAGTCCATGGAGGGCTCCACCCACAAAGGGTCCACGAAGAAGCAACCTTGTCTATCCCACCATGGCCATTGCCCATGAAGTACTTGCTCACTCGGGTAGATCTTCATGAAGTAGGCGATCTCCTTGCCCTCACAAATTTCTTGGTTCAAGTCCACAACATGTCAGAGGCTCCCAAGCGACACCTAACCAATCTAGGAGACAACACCCTCCAAAAGGTAATAGACGGTGTGTTGATGATGAACTCCTTGCTCTTGTGCTTCAAATGAAAGTCTCCCCAACACTCAACTCTCTCTCACAGATTTGGCTATGGTAGAAAGATGATTTGAGTGGAAAGCAACTTGGGGAAAGCTAGAGATCAAGATTCTTGTGGTGGGATTGGAATGTCTTGGTCTCAACACATGAGTAGGTGGTTCTCTCTCAGAAACTGAGTAGTGGAAGTGTAGGCACGTTCTGATGGCTCTCTCTCAGATGGAGATGGGGGTGGAGGGGTATATATAGCCTCCACACAAAATCCAACTGTTACACACATTTGACCCAACTCGGACAGACCGAATAGAAGAACTCGGTGAGACCGATTCAGTTCAAAATTTGAACGTTAGGAATATAGGTGGGACCGACTGGAACAACTCGGTGTGACCGATGTGCTAGGGCTAGGGCAAACATCAACTCGGTGTGACCGATTAACTCAACTCGGTGAGACCGAAGTGAAGTAATAAGCAACATAGCAAATTACAAGCAATCTCGGTGTGACCGATTGCACTGACTCGGTGAGACCGTGTAACAGCCCCAAAATTGGGTTATCAATTTTTGTGTTGTTATTCCTTCCTGGCAATCATTTTCAAAAAAATTCTCCTGAGTTTGCTGGATGACTCTGAGGATTCTTGCTATTTCCAACCTTTCAAAATCTTGCTCATGTCTTTGTCAATGGGCAAGACCTCATTTGCATCATCTCAAACCCTCTCAAACCCTAATTCCAATTTTTTAGAATTTGAATGTGGCCTTTGTGATTACAAAGGAGCCATCATTTTCCTTGATCTTTTGATCATCTCATCTGTTCCCAGAGACCCTCCTATCCTCCTAACCCTTGGATATGCAAAAATATTGCCAAGTCCCATGCAATATTTTTAAATTATGATTTATTCCTTTTCTTGCCTTTCTGAGGAATAAAATTCAAAGGCATAGCTAGCCATCTCCTAAATTCATGAATTTTTTTGGAGATGCTACTTATGTCTAATCCAAGCTCTGGCAAAAATATTGGACATTATTAAATAAGGAAATTTGCCTTTTTCCTATTTTAAGCCAATATTGCATTTTTGCCACTTTTCAAAGGAACTACTATTCTTATAGCAGAGAAAATTCCACATAATTGTGGAGCTTGTCCTTGCTATATAATCACTAGTTCCATCCTTATCTTATGATTCTACAGTTCAAAATTGGGCACATGATCCAATGCAAGTTTCTGCCTTCTCTGAAATTTTGCAAAGGAAGTGCTTTATTCCTAATTCCAATTGAGCTGCAATTTGGCAGGGTGATTAACATTGATAAGTAACCCATGGATACCAAAGATCACCTCAATCCCTTTCACTTAGCTCCATGTGCAATTTTTCAAAGTTTCTGACCAGATTGTAACTTTGTGAAGGAAGTACCTTCATAGAGTTTTCAAATGGGATGAAACTTTTCCATCTTCTCAAGTATCTCAAATCATTAGCCTCCACCTAAATTCAGTTCATTTCATTGAACTGTGTGAGCACAGGAGCAACTCTTGTTTTCTGCCCAAATTTTCAGTTTATGAAGCAAGTATATTTTCTCTTGCTCCATTATGGCTGAAATTTTTCCCAAGCCTTCTCCTATCCATATAACCTATCTGCACAAGATTTTGGCTCATTTCATTTAGCCGATATCTTCCTAGATTTTTCCCAAGTTTCTGGGCAGAAAGGATAGTTGTGAAACAAGTACCATTTTGGCAAGACCATTTGGTATGAAATTTTTACAGCATCATTGTATGTCCAAATCATCAAGCTTTGCCAAGTTTTAGCTAAATCCATCACTCCTAGTGAGTGCTTCCTCATCATTTGATTTCTGGACCAGATTTGGCATTTGTACTGCAACTATGTTAAATCTTTGTCCTAATAACCTCATAACCCCCAGGACCATAGTCCTTGCTACCCTAAGCCTCCCAGACATCAAGTTTACCCTTTAACCTCTCTGGTTTAATCTCTAGAGTGTGGCCAAGTTTGCAACGGCAAACTTGTGAAGCTTGGTTCTCTCTGATCACTGTGCCTCTGTTTGTCTCATTGCCATGGTTTTAATGCACCTTGGAAGGACTTCGCTGCTGACATGGTTTGGCACGGCGTAGCAGGCCAGAGCGCGCCTTGTCTGTGGTGACCACGGGTGTAGCCGGCCAAAACGGTGGTCTACGCACTGTTCTCGTCGGCAGCGCTGCTCCGACCGGCTCTGGCCTCCTCATCAATGTCCTACAGTTCCCCTGCGGCGTCCTCTTCTCCCTAGACCTCTCGCCCCCTCGGTTTTATTCTCCGGCGATCCGTTCCAATGGCCGCACAGTGCGCGCCCGTGAGCTCATCGCCTTCCTCGCTCTTGTCCTCTTCTCCCTCTCGTCCCCGAGCGTTGCCCGACTCCATGAGCTCATGCGCGTCGTCTTCATACCCCT
>NC_057796.1:301549788-301580968 GCF_018294505.1 Triticum aestivum
CCGGCAGAGCCGTGGCCGGACGCGCTCGGCGGTACTCGGCTCGGGTGCTCTCGCCCGACTATATATAGCCCGTCTGTGCCTCGTCCGAGCTCATCTGCAGCTTCCTGACCCCTTCCACTCCTCCCCTCGCCACCCGTCGCTCTTCCCCTCGCCTTGGAGCTCCCCTGTCCGCTCCATGGCCAAACCATCGCCGCCGATCCCCCTCGTCCACTTCTTGGCCGCGGCCCTTCCCCCGTCCACTTCTTCTGCTCCCTAGCCTTCCCTGGAGTCCGGTGAGCCTCTTCGTGGCCTCAGCCCCTCCATTCCATCACCGTAGCTCCACTCTCTCCGGCGGCCGAAGCCCCTCTCTGCCGCGGGCCGCGTTGCTCTCCCTCCAGTGCTCGTCGCCGGCAACGAAGGCCACCACGGGATGCGCCTCTCGCTCCTGAGCTCGGGGGTAGGTCGCTCGTCGTCTGCGGTGGCCGGAGCCGCCTGCGATCGCCGTCGAGGCGAGCCCCTCCCTCGGCTCGGTCCGCGCCCGAGCGGGAGGTTGAAGGCGTCCGGGCCAGGCGGGCCCCACCCCCACGCGACCCCACCTGGCATTGACCGAAGGGCCTAGCCTAGCGCCACGTCGAATAAGTGGCGGCGCCCCGCCGCGAAGCCGTTTCCCCGCGCTGAAGACGTAACCCCGTGAATACGTTTCCCAGGCTAGAAAGCGCATTATTTTGTTCCTCTAGATAAAAATACGTTTTCACTTCTCAGAAAGGCGCTTTCTCTTTTTCAGCTCAGCCGGCCGAAGTGCTTATTTTGTGAACATTCACTGTTTAAGCCACTTTTCTGCCTAAAAAGTGAACAGCCACAACTTTGCAACCGTAACTCCGTTTGAGGTGATTCCAACGCTCACGTTCTCTGTTCGTCGAGCTCTTTTTGATGGGACTATTTTATTGATGTTTGAACACTTTGAAATGCCCATTTTGCCCCTGCTCTAATTCAGCCCCTCTGAGAGAGAACCGTTCTCCGGCAAATTTTTCCGAGAATTGATCGCACCCATCCCCGGAGTATTCCTCGACCCCCAGGCAAGCCATCCTCTTATCATGATCTCCGAACGTGCATGTTGAATTTTCTTGCACCTCGTGTGTGTGTTTAGTTGCAGTAGTTTCTTGTCTGTTCCGTCTGCTGTTATTTCAGTCGTGCCATATGTTTTGTTATCTGCCTTGCATGCTGGTGCATTCATGAAATAAGTTGACATGCTAGCTGGATGTTGTTAATGATAATATCTTGCATCTGTCTAGTTTAATGCCAGTAGTATCGATGTTATGATGATTCTGTTGCACTAGTGGAATTACTAGTACTTGGTATTGCCATGTTTCACATGCTATCACTGTTCACTTGAAAAGCTTGATGTTGTTACTGCATCTGTGTGTTGCATGTTAGTTGTTGCATTCATGTTAAAAATATTCGCATGATGATTGATGATGGAGAAGTTAATAATATGACTTAATAACAAACCTCCTCCGTCATCACTGGGATGTCATAGTGCCACCAAATCGGGCTTTTTCCAGTGCAGCCACATTTGCCTTGGTATGGGAAGGCCCTAACTGGTTTATTTTCATGCCTCTCGCCGGTGCCTCCAACGAGGGAAGGTTATGGGCACGCGCTACCCTGATCAGGTAGGCGGACATGAACCTTGTGGGCCCGAGTTGTTTTGCGCGCTTTGTGCCTGTTTGGGACCATTTTTGTTTGCCACAACGGTGGTCGTTTGCCTTTGGTAGGCTGGGCCACCCAGGACTGAACCCAAAAATGGGTGTTGGTCGGAGTGGCCGGGAGAGTGTCATGACAGTAGATCGGTTTTTTCGGAACGCCGTTTGTCCACCCGAATGGGAGTGTGAGGCCATGGGTTCTGTGGTGTGGGTAAAGTGCGCTACCTCTGCAGAGTGTGTGTGTGTGTTAAATCTATCGATAGCCGCGTCCTCGGTCATGGCCACAAGTTCGTAGTAGGTCACACTATCAGGTCTTGGTCGAAATGGAGGATAAACCTAAAATAACTAAGTTGATGAATAATGTGCAATAAAAGAATGTGATGACTTGGACTATGAGATAGCCATGAGAAGTCACGGGGATGTGTTGATATGATCACGAGACGAGGTCTCGGTGAGTGTTGAACCAAGTGTGGTTCCGTTGGTGATCCGTGAATGATCATCGCTTGGTTGCGAGGCAACCCATTGATAAGAGAGTCCGAGGGACTCAGTGCACAAGTTTGGTTGCATTGCATGAGTAATAAGTTGTTATTTGCATTTAAAGAACCATGGTAGAACAGGAGATGATTGCATAAAGGTAACATGTCATGTCTGCATTGGATATGATTGGTAGTTTATTTTCAGCATAGTTTCATGATGCCATGCCATGTTTGGACTGAACTTATGCCATGTTTAGCTTACGTAATGTTATGATTGAAATGTTATGCTATATTTTGTCGTTGCCATGTTAGAAGTAAGTTTGATATGCCATGCTATTGTCATGCTAGTAGATGCCATGATGTTGTTCATGCTTATGTTAGATCCATGTCTCTAGTTAATATCATGCCATGCTTAGTTTCTTCTATGAGATAGGTTGTTGCAGACGCTTGGTTCTTGCTTTGTCATCTGTTAGTTTGGACACTATGTATTTGGTTGTCTTGCAAGTACATTCAATGTACTGACCTGGCGTGTCATGCCAGTTTTGTAGGTCGTGCCCGAATTGTTCGCTTGTTCCGTCGTGCTAGGCCGTAATCTTGCCAGTCCTGTGAGTTATGGAGCCCAGCCAGAGTTGTTATGCTGCCAAACCAAGACTTCCGCCGTCATTTAAATAGACTTCCACCGCCATTTAATCATGCCGACGTCCCCCAACCCTGGCCCACCCACCTTCCCCCTCTCCGCGCCGCCAGCCCGTCGGCTTTGTCGTGATCCGGAAGAAGATAACCACCTACGCTATGCTCACGCCGGAGCGCAGGTACCAGATCGAGCAGGAGATTCGGGCGAGGCGTGCCGCGTGCGCCACCCACATCGCTATCGGGTTGCCTCCGGACTCATCGGAGCCGGAGGGGAAGGAGGAAGGAGAGGAGCAGTAGCCGGCTCCGATGGAGGTGACGGAACAGCCGGAGGACGAGGAGGACGCGGAGCAGCCGAAGGACGAGGAGGACGCGGAGCAGCCGGAGGACGAGGAGGACGCGGAGCAGCCGGAGGACGAGGAGGACGCGGAGCTGGATCCGGTTCCGGGCTTCAACATGGAGCAGGCGGAGGCGGAGTTCACTGTCGCCCAAGCGGATGAGATGGCGAAGCAACAGGCCATTCGGAGTCCATCCAAGATGAGGCCTATGTGGAGGCCAGCTGGTTGTTCATCAGGCAGGAACGGGCGGAGACCGACTCCCTCTTCGACGAGGTCGAAGCGGTGATGGATATGGAGGCCGCCCGGAGAAGCCGCAGGAGCCGGACTACCGCCTATGTACCCGGCGTCGGGCACAGAGATAGTGAACAGCCCCGACGAGGACTAGGCTAGTTGATCTACGTTTGTACGTAGGATTTTTCTCTTTAAATGCTTTTATATGGATTTAAGATTTTCTAGTGTGAGGTATCCGGGTGCAGATGAGCAAATTTGAGGCTTGATCGGTCAGTGTTCGTGGATGTTCCAGGGGTTTTTGAGGGCCCGGATTTGGCTTTTTTAGGGCTTCCTGGATTTGTCTACTCCGGTTGTATATGCTCTAAGTCATTTGGAGGTTTTTTCTAAAAAAAATCCTAAGTCATTTCGCGTGGCTTGACGTACAAATGGGTTCCGTTTTTTTCTTTCAGAAATTTGTCGTTTGACAGCTGTCCACGGAGCAGCATGCATGCATCTCTTGTCGTGAAGAATTCAGGACCAGATCAAGCCCTAGAACAGCCTGGAAACCCCATACGTAACTCAGCGTGCATGACTCACCGACACGTCGATAGCGCGCGACGACTGGACCATAAGTCCGGCTGCATGCATGTGTCCACCCAGTAGTGGCTGGTGGTGGAGTACGCAGGTCGTTCCTGGTTACAGCAACGTCGCCTAATTCAAGAGTTGACTAGGCGCGCTGCTAATTCGGTCTACTCCTGTACGCCGTCGTCGCATAGCCCCTGCCCACAACTTTGGACCCGATGTAGCACACGGAGAAAACTACTCGCACAGTACGTATGTGGCCGAGACCATGCACGCGGCGCGAGCTGACTTGCCTGTCAATCACCAGTTTAATTACGTGCTAGTGCTAGTGCTAGAATTATTACGTGCGAAGCAACACTGGCTGTGGCTACCAACCGTACAGCGGTAACCATGTGAGATCACGGCCGCGCCGGCCGGCACGTAGTGCGAGAGTGCCATCGATCGGACGACGGCGACGTTTTCTGTCGGTGGAAGCAAGCCGCGCTCGTTGGTGGACGCGGGACGAGACACCCGCGCGGGTACGTGGCGGTGACGGTGCAGGTGGGAGGATCCGAGGATCTGCCCAGGAATCCTACGAGTCCAAAGAGAAAACAACAAGATATCGGAAAGGTCGGCGCACCGCGCGTATCCGTGTCGTCCCCTGCCCGTCTCGACGGGGCCGCCCCGACGGCTACGTGCCGCCGTTTGTCAGGTCAAGGTGGCAGCAAAATACTCAATCATTTTTTCGCAAAAAATAAAATAAAAAATTACTCCATCCTTTGCGGTGGCTCTTCTCAATTTTAGCCACTGCGTTACTGTTTTTGCTGTTTGATAGCGTATGGTTTATTCCTCCGTCTGAAAATTCTCTTTAACAGAAACAGTTTGGATAGTATACTCCGGTAGGTACCTAAGTAGGTGCATGAGCAAGCCATGTTATGTTAGACAAATGTCAACACGGCTTTCCTCTCCTAATATAATCTTGACCTCTGACTGACTCCGACGTGCCGCATGTGTTCACTTCCAAGAAAGAGACTCGTCGCTCCTTTGGGGACTCCGAAACTTCTCGGCACGGCGTTTCTGTTTCGTTGTTTTGCTTTGTTTGGGAAACAACCTCTCGGTCTGGGGACGACTTTCTTACACACGGGGACCGTGACCCAAGTTGGCAGGAGCACTAAGGCCTAGTTTGGCAACACAGTTTTTTAAAACCATGGTAATTGAAAACCTCGGTATTTCAATGTGTGGGCAATGAATATTTTGGTTTCTAAAAACTGCAGTTTTTCTCAGTTTAAGCAAAACTATAGAGACGTTTGGCAAGTGCAGTTTTTCTTAGTTTTTTGGTTTTGACCACTCGTTGCATGGATAATCCTAGATACAGTTAGCTGAACCAAATTGAGCTACAACAAAGGAGTTATACAACGACGTGATCAGCTTGTGCTAATTAACGGCTGGTGCATGCGGCATGCCTATAGCCTTGTCATGCACGCGAACATCCTCTAGATGCTAGGATATGTTGTTGAATAATCTTGTATCTCTGGTCACATGGAATCGATCAGCTAGCTAGCTTAGACTGCTGTGTATAACTTTGCTCATTATCAATCGATCTACTCCAGGGTCTAAGCCTTCGCTAAATCTTTTGTACGTGTACACGCACCATCCGGTAGGACTGAACCTCTAGTACTATCTAATGTACAGGCTGCTTCTTGTTGCACTAGAACAATAGCCAACGATTGAAGACATCAGCGACAGAGTAATCAAGCTTCCTAGGTGGTAATCTTAATTTTGTGGCTGCGGAAGAGATGGGTGAGGAGGACCGGAAGAAGATGGACTCGAGCAAGTGTTTCTCAGTTTACAAAAAAGAGGTTGAGACCTCTTTTTTAGATACAGCAAAAAAAAACATGGTTTTAGATATACCACGGTTTGTAAAACTAAAGTATTTGTCGAAACCAAACACGTCAAAGTATTTAAAACTGGGGTTTCTCCAAAAACCATGGTATTCTCTTAAAACTTCAAAAAACTGAGTAGCCAAACGCAGCCTAAATGCTTAAGTATACTGTCAACCAGACCTGCAAATGGAGGCAGTTGCTTGCCCTCTTTCGCAGCTTTGAACGCAAATGGCACAAGCTTCGGGTAAAAAACTCAACCTGGGCGATGGGCGTCGGTGCCCGCAACCTCGCGAAACATCGCACCCGGTCGAGCTTTCGTGCGGGGAACGAAACAATGCCTTGCTCGCCGGCTAGTTGCATTAAACAGTGACCAAATTGATACCACTACCACCATGCGTACAGGTCCAATGCACGGTTCACGAAACAGAAATAACAATACAGCCCGGCTCCAAACAGTATTCTCGATTGGCTCCACAAGTTTGGAGGAGGCGTCGAGATCCAAGAGCGGCGGCCGGCCGGAAAGGCGTTCCTTGGCCGCAGCAACTTGCGCAAGTTGCTTGCTGCTGCTGACCGCATTGACCGGCGTTGCCAGATTCCGGTCGCATCTGCCTCTGACCCTTGACCGGTCAGAGATCCCAATTAAGCAGCCGCCGGTCCAATTAGGCAACCGTCGCACACGCAACGAGGCATGCACGAGGGCCGCGTGCTGCACTTAACTAAATACAGTGGCATAGCAGCATGACAAGGGGACGCGGCCAGAATGGAGCTGTCTGCCCGGCTCTTCCCGGATCCGTTGCGTCGTGCCACACGGGGGTCGCTTCTCTTTTCCGTAGAAAAATGGCGCACCAGCACGCGGCCACGCCCACGCCCACCGATGCCACCTTTTCTTTTCTCCTTACCGAACGGCATATATGTAAGTCGCGTCGTGTTACATGATAACAGGAAAAAAAGAACTGCGTCGTGTTGCATGCCGGGTTAGCTCTAATCCTGCGATTGGACGGGCTACCTATTAGCTCGCTTGATTAGTTAGGTGACCTCAACAGTCTGTGGTTCGCGGGTAAATCAGGCTAGACGGGCGACCTAGCTTAGCTACTGCGTGCTGTCGAGAAATGTATGGTGTAGTAAGCCCGCACGATCGATGGTATCGTGTCGTCGATCGGCGGGTACCCAAAATGATAGGTGAACGCATCACGGGAACAGTTAATTATTGCAATATCAAGTGGCTAATGAACACGAGAAGCTCGAGTTCCTTTTTTAAGACTGTACAAAGAAAATAGAAAAGGAAGGAAGAGCCCTCGAAAGACAGACCTCTAGTACAAATCAAAAGGAAGATAGCTAGCGAAAGTACCCTTCTAATCTTGAGTTCAAAAATGCTCTTGTTGTGAACAGTAAAATTTAAGAAGTAGAAAAAAAACTCTTAATTTTTTTATGTAGAAAACTTTAATAAATGTTTGAAGTGCATGCAAATTTTCATCCTAAATCACATTGGGGGAAGTCGTGGCAAAAATAAAATAAAATCAGAGCTTCAAAATGGGTTTGAAAGAAACATTTTCAGAGCATCGATTTTGTTTTTTTAATGCTTTTTTGGTTTTTGAATTTAATGTTCATCCATGAGCATTTGAGCTCGAGATTAGAAACTCAACATCCGATAGCTAGAGGTTTCCTAGGAACCTTGAGATTGAGTGGTGACGGCAGGATCTCCGGTGTAGGCCCATAGCGAGGATTCGCGCCAGCAGGCCTGGAATTGCTGAATCATATTCCTGGAAGTCACTAGATTCGTCCGAGGTCATGAAACCCGTCCAGCTACAAAACACCCTATCGTCCATCCGGCATGACCATTGAAAAACAAGACAATCAAGGTAGGCGTTACTAACGGCGCCACCAAGCCGGTGTTATGACAATGCAGTGATGCTAAGGGTAACAACTGTCATCATTGCACCATTACTATTGTGTGGCCAACTCGGACGTTGCACTCCTAAGCCTCATCGCCCCTATATAAGGCCAGGTCATGTGGAAATATAGACACGTTTTTGACATGATTGAGAAGATCTAGGTACATCATTGTATTGTAAACTCACCCATACGAGGCTTGATCATACACACATCAGGAGGAGGGTATTACCTCGATAAGAGGGCCAGGACCTCGATAAATTCCTCTTGTGTAACCCTGTACCCAGATCGTCCACGTCTGCTTCGCTCCACTAATCACCCAAAGCATGTGTATTGTTGTGAAATCATCGCTATAGGTGTTGAGCATAATAGCGCTGAAATGGCTTTGAGAACTTGAGTATTAGAGTATGGAATGTGTTTTCATAGAGGTAAATCTTTTATACCCAGATTGGATGTGGATATTGGAGCAAGGAATTACACGAGAATAAATCTTGTTTGAATGTGTTTGGAATTGAGAACTGAAATTGGGAAAGAATACCATGAAATCCAACCACAACTAAAAGAGCCTTTCTCCATAAGTGAGCCTTAACTCTTTGTGTTGGATTGAATTGGGCAAAACTACTTCACTAATGCCACCGAGTTATTGGCAACCGACAATGTCAACACCGAAAGATCGCCACCAACCGACACTGCCAGAGATTCGTCAATGACCAGCACATTCGGAATTTCAACCGCTGACCACCAGCACTAACACCAGCATGTATGTCATGCTCCATACACTGGCACCATCGCCGCAATCATGTTGTATACCCTAGGAAAGTAGGTGCTCGCGGTCATATTCCCGGGCTCCATCTGTGTAGACCTCGCGAGCCCCCATATGCTGCTCAATGTCGTTGTTTTCGTCGTGCTTGCCACCATCATCACCTTTGTCATTGTCCCCTTCTACTACCACTACCGAGCCTGCTTCCATATGTGGTGTCATGATCCACCACCTTGACACCCCACTCAACAGGCCCGCCATGCTCGTGCTCTTCTTTAACACCTCCATTGTCGATGTCCTCTCCAGGAACGGTAAATTCCAACAATTGACACATCATGGACTTCTTCATCCTATGCTCTGATGATGTTGTCTAAGGACATGCAGTCGCCTCGTGGAAGTCACTAAAAAGGAAGTGCGATGGGGAGGAGAGGAAGAGATGGAGCGGACGCTAGGATCCTATAGAGAGGAACTGCGATACGAAGGAGAGCAAAAGAAGTATCCGACGATAGGGGAAGGAAAAACACAATTCAACACCTTTTATATCAGCGATAAAAGTCATCTAGTGTTGTTGTCAGCGGAGTCCCTTGTCCATCCATGTATGAATAGCGGCATACCCAATTCCGCAAAGTGATGAGGGAGATGACGCAATTAGCTTGTGTATTTGCGCTCGGCTTTGCTACTTTCCTTTTAGTATAAAAGTAAATTGGAATTGGTCACTCGTTTGCTTCTAGCAATGGCCTTGTTTTATACAACCTCTTATTATAGAAATTTGAGTTTTTTTTTTCAAATTGAACATTTTTTGAAATCCAGGAATATTTTTCAAATTCATGAACAATATTTTTAAACCCAAAACCTTTATTAATATTAAATATTTTTGAAATTTAAAACATTTTTTCAAACATGTGATCATATTTTGGATTTTGAATCATTTTTCAAATTCGCATTCTTTTAAATTCGGAATAATTTTGAAATCTGGAACATTTTTAAAATCCGTGAACATTTTTTTATTCCATTTTTGAAATTTGAATCATGTTTATTTTTTTTAATTCAAAGAATTTTTTAAATCTAGGAAGTGTTCGTGAAAGTTTTAACCTTTTCCAAGTTCACAAACATTTTTTAATTTGGAGTGCTTTTGAAATTTGGAACATTTTCTGAAATCCAGGACCATTAATCTCGTAGATATTTTTTGGATTTCGAAGCATTTTTCAAATTCACGAATATTTTCTGGAGTAATAACCATCTTTTCGAATTTTTTAGACTAACAAAAATGTGAACAGTTCTCAGAGTTAAGAAAGCAAATGTGTCTCGCTTGTAGCAATGGCCCTTGTTTTATACAACCTCTTATTATAGAAATTTGAGTTTTTTTTTCAAATTGAACATTTTTTGAAATCCAGGAATATTGTTCAAATTCATGAACAATATTTTTAAACCCAAAACCGTTTTTAATATTGAATATTTCGAAATTTACAAAAAAAATTCAAACATGTGATCATATTTTTAAATTTGAATCATTTTAAAATTCGGAATAATTTTGAAATCTGGAACATTTTTCAAATCCGTGAACATTTTTTTGATTCCATTTTTTGAAATTTGAATCATGTTTATTTTTTTTAATTCAAAGCATTTTTTTAATATAGGAAGTGTTCGTGAAAGTTTTAACCTTTTCCAAGTTCACGAACATTTTTTTAATTTGGAGTGCTTTTGAAATTTGGAACATTTTCTGAAATCCAGGACCAATAAACTCGTAGATATTTTTTGAATTTCGAAGCATTTTTCAAATTCACGAATATTTTCTGGAGTAACAACCATCTTTTCGAATTTTTTAGACTTAAAAAAATGTGAACAGTTCTCAGAGTTAAGAAAGCAAATGTGTCTCGCTTGTAGCAATGGCCCTTGTTTTATACAACCTCTTATTATTGAAATTCGAGTTTTTTTTTCAAATTGAACATTTCTTGAAATACAGGAATATTGTTCAAATTCATGAACAATATTTTTAAACCCAAAAACTGTTTAAATATTGAATATTTTCGAAATTTAAAACATTTTTTCAAACATGTGATCATATTTTGGAATTTGAATCATTTTTAAAATTCGCATTCTTTAAATCGGAATAATTTTGAAATCTGGAACATTTTTCAAATCATTGAGCATTTTTTCGATTCTATTTTTTGAAATTTGAATCATGTTTATTTTTTAATTCAAATCATTTTTTAAATCTAGGAAGTGTTCGTGAAAGTTTTAACCTTTTCCAAGTTCATGGACATTTTTTAATTTGGAGTGCTTTTGAAATTTGGAACATTTTCTGAAATCCAGGACCATTAATCTCGTAGATATTTTTTAAATTTCAAAGCATTTTTCAAATTCACGAATATTTTCTGGAGTAACAACCATCTTTTCGATTTTTTAGACTTAAAAAATGTGAACTGTTCTCAGAGTTAAGAAAGCAAATGTGTCTTGCTTGTAGCAATGGCCCTTGTTTTATACAACCTCTTATTATAGAAATTTGAGTTTTTTTTTCAAATTGAACTTTTTTGAAATCCAGGAATATTGTTCAAATTCATGAACAATATTTTCAAAACCAAAAACTGTTTAAATATTGAATATTTTCGAAATTTAAAACAATTTTTCAAACTTCTGATCATATTTTGGAATTTGAATCTTTTTTAAAATTCGCATGCTTTAAATTCGGAATAATTTTGAAATCTGGAACATTTATCAAATCATTGAACATTTTTTCGATTCCATTTTTTGAAATTTAATCATGTTTATTTTTTTAATTCAAATCATTTTTTAAACCTAGGAAGTGTTCGTGAATGTTTTAACCATTTCCAAGTTCACGGACATTTTTTAATTTGGAGTGCTTTTGAAATTTGGAACATTTTCTGAAATCCAGGACCATTAATCTCGTAGATATTTTTTAAATTTCGAAGCATTTTTCAAATTCATAAATATTTTCTGGAGTAACAACCATCTTTTCGATTTTTTAGACTTAAAAAATGTGAACAGTTCTCAGAGTTAAGAAAGCAAATGTGTCTCGCTTGTAGCGAGAGTAACGGACAACCCTATTCGACGTATTTTGCGGGGATTTCCTAAACGGCGCCTTTAGCGCCCGTTTCTTTGCTGTTCGCAAACGGGCGCACACCCCAGGTGCTGCGCTGGGCCGGCCCGTTGTCCCTTTTTCGAAAGGAGGCAGAGCAAATAAGGTGCGAGGCGGGTATTCGATCTCAGGTTCTGCAGGCTGTGAGATCAACGCACCAACCACTGAGCCAAGAGGGCGGATGCGCCAACATACTTCTTTCTTTCTATTTGTTCTTTTTCAAGGTCGTTAATCCTCCAGTTTGGGAAACTTCTCCCAAACCTGTCTTCATTGATTTGGAACGGGTTTTTCTACTCCCTCCGTTCCTAAATATAGAGTGTATAGTTTTTGGCACGGAAATTAAAAAACGCACTTGGAGGGAAAATTTCACAAGTTTTGGGCGAGATTACACCTGACTAATTGACATGAGAAAATAGAGGAGCTTGCCTAATATAGGGAAATGTAATCAAATCCTTAAAAGAATATCCAAACGAGTGGTGCAACACAATACACCTTATATTTTAGAGTTTTTCTTAAAAATCTATACACCCTATATTAAGGAACGGAGGGAGTATTATTTGTTTACTTTTCTCTTTCCATTTTGTGTTTCTTTTTTGTTTTTACTAAATGCGTGAACTTTTTACAATTTGTGTTTTTTATTCAAAATTGTGAACTTTTTTCGAAATCGACGAACTTTTTTTCAAAATTGATGAACATTTTTTGAAATTGATGATTTTTTTCAAATCGGTGAACTTTTTTAACAAATCAATGAACTTTTTTTCGAAATCGATGAACTTTTTTCGAAATCGGTGAACTTTTTTAACAAATCGATGAACTTTTTTAACAAATCAATGAACTTTTTTTCAAAATAAATGAACTTTTTTCAAATCAATGAACTCTTTTTTCATATCGATGAACTTTCTTTTCAAAATCGATGAACTTTTTTCAAAACTTGATGTTTTTTTAGAATGAACGGTTTTTTCTCAATATATTTTCAAATAAATCATATATAAAAAACGCTAAAATAAATGGCACTTGTGCAATAATTTTGCGCGGCTACAGGTGTTCTTAAATGTTCCGACCTGCAATTCATCACTAGCGGGTCGTAGGCCGAGTGATTATCCGTGCTCGGTCCTGGTTGGCGCGGCGGGAGTTCGATTCTCGTATGCAACCTCTTTTTGGGGGGTTTTTTGCGCTACCAACGGCGAACGGTCTTCGCGTGCGATCAAATGAAAGCTTTGCTGGGCTGGCCCAATAAAATCGCCTACGAGCGCCAGGAAGCCGAACCGGCGCAGGGGACCTCTAGTGGCCGGCCAGCAAACCTTCGCTCAATCGCCTCTCAGGTCTCCGTTAGAGGCTAAAAATAGATATGCGGGAAGAGGGATTCGAATTCGGTATCTCGTGCTTCACAAAGCGGTGAATGAACCACTACGCCATGCACCAATCTACGCTAACAATCTTCGTCTGCTTTCTTTTATTATTCCTCCAACTCGCTAAGCCCCAAGTGTGGGAAGCTTTCCAAACCATTTTTTTTCTTTTTCTCTCTTTTTCTGTAACGGTTTTTTTACGCCTTGTTTCTAAAAAAATAAAGTAAAACTTTTTTAAGAAAAAAGAATGAAGATTCATTGGTTTTTTTAAGTTCATCAAAATTGAAGAAAGTTCATCGAATCTGAAAAAAAATTCATTGAATTTGAGAAAAGTTCATCATAATTAGAAAAGGTTCACCGAATCTAAAAAAAGTTCGTCGCTTTTCAAAAAAAATCAGCGGATTTGAAAAAAAATCATCATTTTTTCTAAAAAAAACTCATCAAAATTGAAAAAGGTTCATTGAATTTGGAGAAGGTTCACCGTATTTAAAACTTTCATCAAAATTGGAAAAAAAGTTCTTCGAATTTGAAAAAAAGTTCATCAAATTAGGAAAAAGTTCATCAAATTTGGAAAAAGTTCATCAAACTGAAAAAGTTCAACGCATTTGAAAAAAAGTTCATCGAATTAGGAAAAAGTTCATCAAACTGAAAAAGTACATCGCATTTGAAAAAGTTCATCGAATTTAAAAACGTTCATCAAATTTGAAAAAAAGTTCATCGCATTTGAAAAAGTTCATCAAACTGAATTTTTTTTTATCGAATTTGAAAAAAGGTTCATCGCATTTGCAAAAAGTTCATTGAATTTTAAAAAAGTTCATTGAATTTAAAAAAGTTCATCAATTTTGAAAAAAAACACCGATTTGAAACGAGTTCACGCATTAAAGAAAAATAAAAAATAATCAGGAAAACAAACAAAGAAAAAGGAGAAAAATAAAACGTAAAAAGGACAAAAGGCGAATATACATAGAAAGAAAAGAACGGAAGTACGTAGGCACTAACTAGCAGGTGGCCTAGTGGTTAGTGCAGCATCCACGTATCAATGATATCGTAGGTTCGAATCCCGCTCCACGTGCACTTTTTTTTATCCTTCGGAAAGGGGAGTCGCTAAAGGCGCCGAATAGGATCTGGCCCCATTTCGCGTCAAACTGTCTGCAAATAGCACATGCGAGATGACCTGGTGATAAATTTGGGCTGGCCCATCACAGCTTTTTCAGGTTCCAGTTTCGGGAACCTTCTAGAGGGTTCCCTGCCGGTTTTTATTGGTTTTGGGACCTTCTAGAAGGTTTCTGAACATGCTTTTTTATTTACCTTTTTCGTTTTTCTTTTTCCTATTTCCCCCTTTTCCTTTTTTGATTCTTTTTACTTTCTTTTGTTTTTCATCTATTCTTTTCATGTTTATTTCTTTTCTCAACAAATATTCAGAAATTTAAATTTCTTCCCATGTTTACAAATATGTTCGTTTTTCCGGAAATTGTTCCTGTTTTCAAATTTTACAAAAACTTCCAAATTTTTTTAGTATTTCAAACTCTGTTTACTTCTTTTCAAAAAATGTTCGAACTGTTTTTAAAAATTGAATTCCTGAAAATGTTCACAATATTCTATTTTGCTCACAAGTTCGAAAAATGTCCGTGGATTCGGAAAATGTTCCTATTTACATAAACTAATCTTGACTACAAAATTTGTTTGAAAACTCAAAAAATATTTTGGGAATTTCACAAAATATTCGCATTTAAAACAAAAATCATTTCGCAAAAGTTCACATGTTTTCAAATTTTGTTCACAAATTCAACAAAAATCACGTTTACGTAATTTGTTTGCAAATTGAAAAAATGTTCAGTAGAATTTCCTAATATTTTTGCGTTTTAAACAAAATGCTCAAAATTTCGAGGATTTTTTAATTTTGTTCTTGTTTTTTCTAAAAATGTTCGCATTTGGAAAATTTTATTCGTTGTTTCAAATAATGTTCTTGTTTTAAGTAGAGTTCCTTTTTTTACAAAATATGTTTGAGATTCCCAAAAAAATGTTCGAGTTCGTAAAGGTTTGTTAGCAAATTTAGAAAATGTTTGTTTTCCTAAATATATTAACTTATGTGCAAAAGGAAACCACGTTCGAGTTTTTTAAAATACTTTATTTTCGTTTGCCTCCTGTAGTTCATATTAACTGAGCTGCCATTTTACGCAAACAAGTCAGTGAACACATTCTCTAGCTACGTGGATTAGTTTCTGGAGGTCGTAGGTTCCATACCATTCACGCACGTTTTGGGGAATTTTTTGCTAGTTGTTCTCTAAATTTTGCCTTTGTCGTTCTCTTCTTTAGGTATCGCGTTACAAAATTTACATTGGAGTGAGCCTGTCGCACTGGCTAACTGCGCGGTCCTGTTGCCAGTTTTTGATGATTTTTCACGGCACGCTACCATAAATGAGCCGACCTAGGTCAGTCATCCCCTGTGCGAATCATCGACTGTTTGCCGCAATAAGCGGCGTATAGGAAGTCCCGAGACTAGCAATCTGTCTCGCCAAAATGTTTCCTGCAGCGCACACGGGGATGGCCCAATCATCGACTGTTCGCTGATGTGTACGTTCGGTTGTTTTAATTCATTTTATTTATTTTCCGTTTTCCTTTTTTGTTTGGTTTTCTTATTTCTTCTTCAGTTTTCTTTTTGTCATTATACTTCTTTTATTTCTTCTGTTTTGCTTTGGTTTCTCTTTGTTTCTTTCATTGTTGTCATAGATTTTTCTTTCTTTCCTCATTTTCCTCCATTTTTTCTTTGGTTTTTTCCTTATTTCTTAATATTCAAAAAATTTATTTGTTTGTCTTTGTTTCTTTATGGTTTTCATTGTTCCATTCCTTCGCACTTCTTTCTTTTGTTTCATTTGTTTCTTTGTCTATTTTTATTGGTGTTCTTTGTTTGTTTTGGTTCTCATTCTTCATTTTTCCTATACGTCAAGAATATTTTTCTAATACATATTTAATATTTTTAATACATTTTCAATATTAGTTTCTCTACATATTTTAAATACAATATTATTATTTTTAATAAATGAGCAACATGTTTTTAAACAGATTTGAACATTTCGAAATGCCTGATTAACAATTTTCAAATACAATGTTAGTACTTTTAATACATGCTCAATATTCTTTATACAAGTTTAACATTTTTAAAATAATTTATTAATATTTTCTGAATACATAGTCACAAAACATATACACATTTAACAGTTTTTAAATGTTTTATTAGCATTTCTCAAATTCTTGACTAATTTTTTTAAATACATTATCAAATATTTTACGTACACATTATACTTGTTTTGTATACACGAGAAACATTTATTGTTTACACGTTTCACATTTTTTAAATATGTGGTTAACATTATTTTCAAATGCTTTTATGTAAAGTATTTTTTTATATATTTATTTGGAATATTTGGAAGCATAAACAAAAGTAAAAATTAAAACAGAAAAACAATATTTGGAATATATTTGACAGTATACAAAATAATAATAAATTAAAGCAAAAAATAGAAAAACGTGAAAAAACGAGGCTATGGCCTCCCGTGCGCCTGGGTCGGCCCATCTCGCGCCTCCTTCAGGTGAGGTTTCCCTTTGTCTCGTGTGAAGCGAGTCATAGAGGCGCTTGGGAAATCACCTAATATTGCCTCCTTCTCTAGCTTTGAAAGGATTCGGGCTCTGAGGAGCAATCTGGATCAACGAACTCTTTACTAAGACTAGCCACAATGGGTAATAACATAGAGTAGTAACATGGGCATGTTACTACTCTATGTTACTACCTCTATAGTGGGGAGTAACATATGTGTAGTAACATGCATCACTTCATTTATTATGCTATAGACTTATTTTGCCTTGATATGTGTGATGTTACACATACTAGTAGTAACTAGCTATGTTACCACATGCCTCTCTTTTTTCGTTTATTACTTGCCACATCATCTATTTTATCTAGATATATGTGATGTTACTACCTATGTTACTCCCACTGTGGGTAGTCTAAGGTTTTACGGATCAACCCAACATGGCACTCTCGGATTTGACGTTGGTTTGGGTACTTGGCCCACCCTCCTGAAATTCCGGGGGGGGGGGAGGGGTGGTTAGTTTGCACCCGTATCCGTTGTTCTTTTATTTTTGGGCTTTGAGCCAGTTACGACCTTTCTACGTGTGTAATCGAACAACCTCCTGACAGTATAACTGGCCGGGCCAATCAGACCGACCCACGAGCACGCTGGCACGACCTGCCATGGGCCAGGCACGACACAGGCTAAACGGGCCGTGCCTGGGCCTCGAGGCTGGGAACATGGGGTCGGCATGGCACGGCCCAATTATTATTTTTCATTTTTCCAGAAAATATATATTACAACCCAATAGGCCGAAAAACATGCGCCCCGGTGTGCTAAACGTGCCATGGGCCGGCCTTTTTAATAACCAGGCCGTGCCTGGGCCGAGGAGTGACGCATCTGGGCCGGCACGGCACGGCGCCACGGCGGGCCGGGCCGTGCCAGGCACGATTAGCACGGGCCAGGCCGTGCCGGGCCTTTTGGCCAGCTCTGCCTGACAGTTACACGAGAACCGGCCTGGCCCGTTTGGCCAGCTCTGCCTGACAGTTACACGAGAACCCCACTCTGTCTGTGTCTCTCTCACTGACTCGCCCCACTCCCCCAACCCCAAGATGCCCAATTCTCTCCTGCTCCTCCTCCTCCTCGTCCTCCGCGCAGTCACCGGAGACGCCGCCGCCGATTCGGCAGACCCCTGCGCGGGCCGCAGGATCCACATCCGGGACTTGCCCCCGCGCTTCAACACGCACCTCTTTCGCCACTGCGACGCCGCCTTCCCGCTCGCCGACCCGTCCTCGTCGGCCACCTCCACGCCGACCTGCGAGTCGCTCGCCAACCACGGGCTCGGCCCGCGCACCCACGCCCGCAGCTGCTCCTGGTACCGCACGGACGCGCGCCTCCTCGAGCCCTTCTTCCACCGCCGACTCCTCGAGCGCCGCTGCCTCGTCGCCGACCCTGGCCTCGCCGACGCCGTCTTCCTCCCGTACTACGCGGCGCTCGACTCTATCCCCTACGTGCTCGACCCCTCGCTCCTCAACTCCTCCGCGCTTCACGGCGCGTCCCTTGCCCAGTTCCTGGCGCGCGACCGGCCCCAGATCCTGGCGCGTCGGCATGGGCACGACCATTTCATGGTCCTCGGCGGGTCCGCGTGGGACCACTCGCAGCCGCCGCGCGCGGAGCCCCGGCTGCTGGGCACCACGTCGCTGGTCAGGCTGCCGGAGTTCGAGAACTTCACGTTCCTGGCGCTCGAGTCGCGCTCGTGGCCGTGGCAGGAGCACGCGATCCCGCACCCGACGTCTTTCCACCCGGCTTCGCTCCCGCGGCTGGAGGCCTGGCTTGCGCGCGCGCGGCGCTCCCGCCGCACCACGCTGATGCTCTTCGCCGGCGGCGTCTCGCGCCCGTCCAGGCCCAACATCCGGGGCTCCATCCTCGCCGAGTGCGCGAACCGCACTGACGCGTGCGTCGTCGTGGACTGCTCGGCCGGCAAGTGCTCCCACGACCCCGTCCGGTACATGCGCCCGATGCTGGGTGCCAAGTTCTGCCTGGAGCCGCCGGGGGACACGCCGACGCGGCGGTCCACGTTCGACGCCATACTCGCCGGGTGCGTGCCGGTGTTCTTCGAGGACGCCGCGGCGAGGCGGCAGTACGGCTGGCACCTTCCCCCCGGGCGGTACGACGAGTTCTCCGTGTACATACAGAAGGAGACGGTGGTGCTCGGGGGCGTGAAGATCGCCGAGACGCTGGCGGCCGTGCCCGAGGCGGAGGTGCGGAGGATGCGGGAGCGCGCGCTGGAGATGGCGCCCAGGGTGCTGTACCGGAGGCACGGGAGCACCGCAGAGCTGAGAGAGGCGGGCAAGGACGCGGTGGACCTCGCCGTGGACGGCGCGCTCCGGAGGATACGCAGGCGGGCTCGCGCGCTGGAGGAAGGCCAGCCGGAGAGGATATACGCGCAGGAGGACGACAGTGTCGACGCGTAGGACTACGAAATGTCAAATGAAAAGCTCTTGAAGACATTCTCTTGGTCCGGATTTGGGCATTTTTATATCGTGCAGTCCGCAGTTTACCTGCATCTTTCGCTTTGAAGAGTGTACATTTGCTATGTCATCCACGAGATTTGTTCTTGTAAATGTGGGCAAGTCATTTGCATTTTCAA
Organism: Triticum aestivum; assembly: GCF_018294505.1. Taxonomy (NCBI): domain Eukaryota; kingdom Viridiplantae; phylum Streptophyta; class Magnoliopsida; order Poales; family Poaceae; genus Triticum; species Triticum aestivum. Next base: position 301,568,878 of record NC_057796.1, read on the forward strand.
GTCATTTGCATTTGCTATGGTTCAAGTCTGTATTTTCATGGTTTAGAGCAAACTGGTTATGATCACATTCACATACTACTTTTTGCGGGATAATAGTAGGTATTTATTCCTCAAGAATAGTGTTGCTGCTAATACAATCTTTTTGACGCTGTCTGGAACACGGTGCAATCAGCACGGTGCTACCTCTAGATCTCCCTGCTATTGGACCTTACGAGGTAGCAATTGACATAAGAATTTATGTAAGCCTGGGATATATTTTAATGCTTTCTACGTGATTCACATAACAAGTCAAGCAACTGTGCATATTACTCTTTCTTAAATTCTGAGAAGTATTTTCCACTGCAACCGAATAAGATTATGCCATTGGTTTTTCGGTTAGAGTTAGGGCAACTCCAACGCGCTGACGCAAACGGACGTGTTTTTTGTCCGCTTTTTGTCCGTTTGGATCGGCTGGAGGTGTGATGTTCGGCCGTGTCCGCTCAAATCTGCCTGATGCGCCCAACAGGCCGACACCTTTTCGTCCGCTCATCTGAAGCAAATTTAATCTAAAATGGGCCAGGTCGACCACTAGGATGTCTCTCGGCCGCTTCCTTTGCGCCCAGGTGGATGCCCTCCGACCACAGGTGTGGCGTTGAGGTCGATGGCCACGGCCGTGGGGGTGGTCGGCGTGATCATGCTCCCTTCCGGCAAGCAGTGCCCGGGCGAGGTGGAGAAGCGGGACGTGGCCGGCTCGTGCGGCGGAGGAAAGACGTGTGTCTGCGGCATGGTAGATGAGCGCGGCGACTCCGACATGGGCGGACAGGCAGCCGGTGAGCCCGTGCTCGCCGCGGCCATGGCGGGGCGACAAGAATGGTCGACTCCGCACGAGGAACCCTAGCATGGCGAGTGTTGAGAAATTAAGGCAGTGCTAATGACATACTGAATTTTGATGATGTAGGCACGTACTAGGCAGATAGTAGAAACATCTACGCAAACCACTAGTACCGCACACATGAAAGTAAACATGAGCGGGGTAAATGTGTTATACCCTCCAGTAGGCCAGTCGGCCGTAGCATCAGCGGAGGCGGTGGCCTTGTCAGTGATCCTCTTGTCAGCAGCGGCCTTCTCGGCAGCCACGCGATCGGCGTCAGTGCTTATGATGAAGACAAAGGTGACGCGGAAGTAGTCGACGTAGAGGAAGTAGTCGAACAGAGATGAGCAATCGCGTAGGAGACACTCCCCAAAAACCTAATCGCCTCTCTCCCGTACAAGATCTGGAGAAGCGGGGTTTCAGAGGCCTACTCTCCCGTACAGGATCTGGAGAAGCGGGGTTTCAGAGGCCTGCTCTCCCGTCAGCCGTGTACGCGGTAGACGGGATGGGATCACCGAAGGCAGCAGTGAAAGGAACGACCAGGGAGCAGTGGAGGTGTGAAGTGTTGTTTTTTGGCTGAGCTACGATGCCTCGTATATATGGTCAGTCGGATAGGAGAATGGTCCAGCAATAAACACGTTTAATTACAGATGTTTCATCTTCATAATATACACGTTTAATTACAGACGTTTCCATCTCCACAATAAAATGTATTTATTATGGACATTTCCATTTCCATAATGAATATGACGTCTCATATTCATTTTGTGTCTGTAATGGACTCTCCAATTTTGACCGGCAAAACATTGCATCGGCTCGGCTCATTCCCGCAACCCGTGGAGCGCGCGCGCGTCGTGGCGAGGCGGGCGGCGGAGGAGGAACGCGCGTGTGGTACACCTCTCCTTCCTTCACACCAACTCATACTAGCGGGAGAATAGCTCACCTTATAAATTGGTGTACATCTCTCTCAACTAGCCATGTGGGACTAAACTTCCCACCATTCCCTTGACAGCATGGGCCCTTAGGGATTTTCTGAAACTGTTAAATGGGCCTATAGCCCAACTGCATGGCCTTGGTGAGGAGAACCTATTCTCCTTAATGGCGGCCTCTTGTTGAGCGGCGGCGGCGGCAAGGGCAGCTGCGACTTTCTTCTCTTTTTTCTCCTTCTAGACCCTCCTCCGGCCAGCCCTCTTCTCGGACTGGACGGCCTTATGCGCCAGCATCAACTCCTTCTTGGGCATGGGGTGGACGGCCTCGCCGTCGCCCATGACGGAGGAGAGAGCGGCGACGACGGCGGGGTTTGGCGCGTCGGCCATGGTGAGTGGGCGGGAGGTTTTGAGGAGAGAGAGGGGAAATGGGGTGGATGTGCCACCGACGGGTGGGCCATGGGCAGGATAAGGGCGGACGACGCACGCGTCCGCGCCGACGCAAACTCAACCCAAATTTGGATTGGAAATGGGTTGCAGACGGACGAAAAATGGATGCGCGTCCGTTTGTATCGGCGCGTTTGTCTGTTTCGATTCAAACGGTGCGAGATGGACAAAACGCGTCGGCGCATTGGAGTTCTCCATTCTCGTCATGGGAAAGACCGTACCTGGTACTATATTTTAGCAGACTCATCTTGCAGGAGAATAAGATGAAAGAAATCGCAGGTTAGTCGAGTTGGGATGGGGAATGGGGGCGGATTCTTGGGCAGTTTGGTTGGGAATCAAGAGCATCTACAACCGCAATCTATAAATTTGGGCCCTCAAATGTCCGCAGACGTATCTGATCGGAGGGTTTTAAATTTTGTCATTTACAACCATAAACCTTATTTTCAGAACATCTGATACACGGAAACACATGCTCGTCGATCAAATTGGATGTTAGTCCGTATTGGGCCGGCGGGTCTGTTTACAAACACCAAATAAATTGCTCGTACCTAAGATTTCATATCCGTATTGGGGCGGCAGGTTTCAGGGTTTAGTCCCATCTCGCTGCGTGAAGAGCAGTGCGACCGATTAAATAGCCTCATTGTCCAGAAGCAATAAGCTTTGATCATCATTGCACCGCTTATGAAGCATATAGATTGTCACTATTAATCTTCTCTGCTTATCATAGAAAAGATTAAGTCATTGTCTATTTTCCTTAATATTCATGGTACATATCCTTCACAAATGGAACGTTGATGGCTGATCAGCTCTTTTCGAATCACAATGTGTTGAACACAGACGGCAAGTTGCTGTCTGGTGTAAGGGTGGCGGCGGAGCTAGCCGACATGGAGGAGCAAGTGAAAAGGGGTAGGTCGGACGGGGATTTGGTTCACCTTTTATGGGGGTTGGGCCGCCAGTCTGACTTGACGGACGTACCCGGGCCTTCCTTTATTCGTACCTATATTTAGACTGGATATGAGGGGTGTCAATCAGTCCGGGCATTTGAGATTGATCGGATTTTTTTACCAGTCAATGATCGGATCTTCCGCTCGTGCATATGAGGAGAAGGATTTGAGACGTTCGGTTGTAGATGCTCTAACGGGAGAGATTAACACGTAGACGTGTCCGTAGGTGAAACGTTTGTGGGTATAGGACTTTAGTTCACTGTGATTTGAATGTTTTTGTCTAGCTTGCGATCTGATTCACCTCTCCCTTGCATTGCTTGTGTCGAGGATGGAAAGCTCCAACAATCACATCTCCCGAATTATCGGACGTCTTGTTAGGGTAACTAGTATCGGATTCCAGAAATTAAAACCACTACCAATCACGTGATCACGTCCAATCACCTAAACCAGATCGATGAGGACACAGTCGCATAGCCGGAGATTCGGCGGTGCATCTCCACGCACCGGCGGCAGCGATCCTCTCCCGAAATTCGAGGGCGTGATGACGCGAGCGCGGCGCCGCCGCTGTGGAGTTGCTCCCGATCTTCTGCTGCTGGCTTGCACTTGTAGTGGCAGCGAGTCTGTTCGTTCGAGGAAGCGAGCGCCGCGAGTGAAAGAATGGTATGTCCGGCCGGAGTCCTCCTCCCTTCTAGTTTTTCTTTGCCTGTCAGGTTGGCAGCTCACGGTGGTAACCCTCTGGCAGGAGGGACTGGGCCAACCTGACGACCGATCTCGTCAGGGACGTCGCCGGCCGTCTGTGCTCGGATTCTCCATTGCCGGCGGCGCAGTACAACCGCTTGCGGGCCGTTTGCAAGGCCTGGCGCGAGTCCACCGACGACCCGCGCTTAGTTTGCAGCCTGGATATCCGCTTCCGCCCCCGCGGCTGGACGCCAATACGTCGTCCTCCTGATCTACTGCCTACATCGCGCTGCCGCCTCCGCCACGTTTCCGGCGTCCGCACGTATGTCGAACTTGATGCGCTCTCCAGCAATTACATCTTTGGCGTGGCCGATGGCCTCCTTGTCCTGCGCGACAAGCAGTCCACCGACGTAGTCCGCCTCGTCAACCCCCTCACCGGCAGGCTCATTGAGTTCCCACCCATCACCGAGGTACGGGAGTACGATGGCTCCGAACCGAAATCCAGCGAAGCTGTCAACGCCTTGAAGCTCTACTTCTCCGACCCCAACAATTTCGGCTATTTCACCGGCATCAACGACTCGACCTCCCCACCCACTCTTGTTTTCTGCGTGAGAAATGATATGCCATTGCACGTGGTCTATGCCAAGCCCGGCGATTGTCATTGGGTATATGTGCAGAACCTGCCGGGCTGGGCTATGTGCTCAGATTTTGGCAGACTTGTGTGGTACTTCCTCCACCCTGTAATATAAGACGTTATTGTATTGATATAATAATGGGACGGACGGACGCCTTGTGTTTGTATGTCAGAAAAGATTTACATGCATGCATTTGGTTTTTATTAAGAAGGCATGTTTATCGACTCTAGTAAAGTTTGGCGAGGTTAATAGACATCAAAAGCTATTATAATATACTAAAGGAATGCCCGTACATTGTCACCCGAAAAAATCTTGTCCTCTAGTAAAGTTTGGCGAGGTTAATAGACATCAAATCTTGTCCTCTTGATTGTCATATAGTAGAAATTTGTATCTTTTTGTCTGGTACATACTCGTCTCGTCCTCCTGCTCTGGCGCCATTCCATTCCAGCTTCATTTTCATCATCATGCCGGGCACTCGAGCCTCCAGCAATAACATTGTCGCTGCCATGCTCTAGATGACAGTGATGCATGCCTGCTTCGATGTTACCCGTGCTCTCATGCCTCTACAGATATACTTCCTCCGTCGCTTGATACATCCGTACTTAGACAAATTTAAGACAAGAATCTTGGGACGAAAGAAGTAAATCATTGTCCAGCACTGAACGCCATCTTGTCGCTATGCGGGACGTCACCCGACCTCTTTGCCGATCCTGACTTTGGGGGGTGGGGGAGGGGGTCACCTTGCTTTTGAACACGTCCCAGTACTCCCTCTGTAAAGAAATATAAAAGCGTTCAGATTACTACTTTAATGATTTAAATCGCTTTTAGTACTGATTAATAATCAGTAACTGCACACTTATTTTTAGATCATCTCCTCTCCAGAAAGAGCTCCTCCTCCACACCATATGCGTCCTCCTAGCCAGAGGAAGTCCTTCCGGCCGAGCTCCGGGTTTGGGTGGTGAGGCAGCGAGCTACAGCTCGAACGAGGCGGAGGAGGAGAGGCAGGGGAGGCAACGTTTCCGGGCCTTGAGAGAGTCCGAGGGATAAGAGGCTGATGCCGTCCAGGTGCCTTTCTATGCCGGAGAGGAGGGGTTGGAGCTGGACAAGCGGGGTTCCGTGGAGTGGTGGAGGAGGACGTCACTGGAATGGCTAATGGTGGAGATTTTTGGGAGGATGAGAGTGTGAACCAAGGGATAGTTGTTGCTGCTTTTTGTTGCGGTGGAGTCGTCGGAAATTAGACTCCAAGGTCAGTCGAACCAAGGGATAAGGCAGCAATGGCAGCAAAAATTAGACTGGATCGCAATTGGGAGATCTGATCGTTGTATGCTTATAGATAAACCTTCAAGTATGCCACTTATCTCAGCTTCAAGGGCATCTTTGCAATGGAACGGGAACCCATACGCTGAGAAGATGATCGAACCATCAGAATCTTTGAGAATCATGCATGTACTCACCTCGCTGGTTTCTTGCACATAAGAACCATGGACCGACAATGCAGTCCGGCTTGGGCCACTGATTTCGGTGCACTCGTGCAGACACCCGGTTGATAGGAAGATCGACCAAAGGAATCTTGCCTCCACGTTGTGCTTTTGTGCTTTATCAAAACAAGAACATAAGTTGTGATCACATACCCCAATGGAGCAGGGCCGGTCATGGGATTTTAGAGGCCCGAGGCGAAACTAAAACTCGGGGGCCGTTACAGCGTGCCGCTAGGACCAATTTGGTGGCTATGCCTGCTTCATCTTGCGTTGATGCAACCGCTTCACCGGGTCCTGTAGGGAATTCTTTTATGCACAAGAATGCAGAATTGAAGGGCCTTCCAATTTTATCTTATTTGCGTAACCATCATCTAATGCGAAAATCATAGACCAACTTATTTTGTCGTACGAGCGCTTGTATTGCTGCATGTAGACAACAGAACATAGACAATAAACTTTAATCGGGGAAGCATATGTACTCCTACATTGCAATTATCACTGAAGATAGGGACCATTATATAGATGCTATGTAATTATTATTTTATCCAATTCTCCTAAGCATCACATCAAGGTTTCTACATTGGTAGTGCCCTTCGTTATTGAAAATGAGCGTAAAGCTATAATGTACTATATTAACTTGATAAAAACTTACCGATTATTACGTCGAACTCACAAATGAAAAAACTAATGATATTTAATGGCAGATAATACCAATCAACCAATTATCAATCTCCAACTAAAAAAATCAATTATCAATCTCCATTATAACAATGATGAAGATGAGATGTTGATTATCCTTTATATATTTTTTATCAATCTCATCGAAAAATCACCAGGGCATATCTATCTCCTCCAGAATTAGCTTCTGACCTCTCGGCGTAGGGAGGCTTCAATGGTCCCATACTGAAATGCAGTGGTACTAGTAGGAGAATAAGCTAGCTTCAGTTAAAATTAGCATTGTGAGATATAGACTAATGGTTAATTGCATAGATAAGCACCAGTGGTCTAGTGGTAGAATAGTACCCTGCCACGGTACAGACCCGGGTTCGATTCCCGGCTGGTGCAAAAAATTTTTTTATTGCCTTGAATGATAATATGGAATCCTCAGATGGTGATAAAAGTAATTCACAATCGATTCAAGGTCATGGACATCCCAATTTTGAGCTTGCATGTACAAATTACAGAATTATTTACCTGTAAAATAATTACTGCAATGATTATCACCGCGTCCTGGCAATGAAAATGATAATCACAGTCCACAACATAGATTAGAAGTATTTTTTGAAGTCCTCATTTGCTAGTGCCACCAGACCATCATCATCCCACTCATCGCGGTATCTTTCCGGACGAGCAGCCTTATTCTTCGCATTAGCAGCATACATCAGCTTCCTCCATTCTTCAATAGGTGGATGGCCACATTGCTCCGCGAGCCAATCATCGTATTCGAACTGCAAACAAATCACACTTAGCAGGGGATAACCGATATAGTCGTTTCTAATATACAATGTTGATGTGCAACAGTGCAAGACGCCCACAATTCACAGAAATATGTCATTTTCCGCCAAGAAAAGCTTTGTTAACTAGCTCCCTTAACATGATTTCAAAAAAAAAACTAGCTCCCTTAACATGCATCATTAGGCTACCTGATAACCACCACTGAAGTTGTGGGTATATCTCTTGGGCCATCCACGAGTTTCCAGTCTCGAGTAGATGGCTTTGACATCTTCCATCATTTCATCTTTCGATGGAAGCTTGATCCGTCCAGATAGAATACCGGCGACCCATTTGCTTTGGAGTTCAACCAGTGGAAAAGGGATAACCTGGATGAAACAGAGGCCAGCAAGTTTTAGGTGCTAGAGCATGCAAGGCAGTTATAAGTGCATCTAGACAACAGCAGAAATTTGGACACAAATTGACCTTCCACGGCACTCCGATGAAAGACAGATCAGGAGCCACTTCTATAGGGAAAACATGCTTGTATAATGGATCAACGCAGTTGTCATCCACAGTGATGGTGCTATCATCCCCAAGAAACGGGAAGTCATACAGGTAGCTAGACAACATACAAAGGCAGGGAACACATGATTAGCTTCAACCAATGTAGCAAAATAGGGTGGTTTGTGCAAGAAATATGTTTTAGATATGCTGCATGACTATACCCAGTACAGTGCATGATGACATCCGCTTTGATTGAGCTGCCATCCTGGAACACCACAGTGCCATCTCCCTGTGCATGGTCAATCTGCAAGTAGAACATAATTTTGTTATAACAAGGTAATGGCAGCCCCTTTAACGGATAAAGCCACCATATTCAACTCACCACGGAAAAAGGCATTTACCATGGAATGAAGCCACATGTTGTCATATTCAGGCTGCTGTTCACAAGTGGAAGTCGGCGCTGATCTATCGGCAATATGGACCTCCTTCGCAACGCTTGCAATGTCCCTCGAAATGTCAACTGCACTTGCCGAGGCCCCAATAACGATCACTACCTACCAAGGCAATCCGTACTTCAAGTTCAAGATAGTTTAGCACGACAACTCATGTGTGGGGAAGAAATCATAGTCAGAATCATACTCACTTGATCAAGGAATGGCTCAGGCACACGGTAATTGTGGCTATGCATCTGCTTTCCAGGCCAGGCATCTGCACCTGTCAATGTTGGAAAGTACAGATCACCTGTCAAGTTCACAATTGTTGGTGGATCTGATGACCATAAAATTACAAGTTTGTAACGAAACACTGGACGAGAATTGTCCAAAAAAAACATCAGACAGGCATCTTTCAAGAATTCATCAAGCTTAAGAGTTCAAAATCAAATTTGCTAAACCCTGAATCAGCTGGTTCTTGTCTCTAGATCGTAGGATGCAGATTCTGTTCTGCTCAAGATTTGTACAACATGCAGAGTATCCTAAATCCCTTTTCTTAAAGCATGCTCGAGATCTGTACCACATGCAGATTTTCTTGTTACGATCACTACCTACCCTGCTCGAAATCAGTTTTTTCTTCTTCTCACGGAGCACGAACCGTGTCATTTCTTCATGAAAATTTGCATGCATACAAAAGACACAACATGTACAATGTCAAGATTTCTTTTCTTCTCGATTTTAGAAGTATAATTTGTTGGTTTTTACCGTGTGCTGAGCCTGAACCAGGGTTCAACAAACTATTTCTTCTGCCCAATTACGAGTTGGTTGAGCGGAGAATCATTACCAGGTATGGAGGCGACGCGAGGCTCTGAATAATGGCCATTGCAAACCACGACGGCATCATACAGCTCCTCGTCCTGCTCCCCCTTCTCCCCGAGCTTCCTCGACGTCACCGCCCACCTCCCGCCGGCCTCCCTCCGGACCCCGACCACCTCCGTCTGGAACCGGACGAGCCCGTAAAGGTCGAACCGCTGCGTGAAGTCCTCGAGGTACCGAAGCACCTCCTGGTGGCCGGGGAACCTGCGCGCGTCGACGACGGAGCCGCGCGCCGCGGTGAAGGGGAAGTCGAGGAAGCCCATGACCTCGCGGGGGAGGTTGGTGCGGAGCGAAGCGTAGAGGCTGGAGTGGGTGGCGGCGGCGCCGAGCGGGTCGGCGGCGGCTGCGGGGGCGGGGGAGGCGTAGAGCCAGGTGCCCCCCACGGCGGCGGCGCGCTCGAAGACGACGGGGGCGTGGCCCTCGCGGCGGAGCTCCCGTGCCGCCGCCAGGCCGGCCGCGCCCGCGCCGACGACGGCGAGGCGGAGCGAGGGCGACGGCATGGAGGCGGGCAGGAGAGAGCAAAGAGGCTTGCGGAGCTGGGAGCCGGAATTGGCTTGGATTCGCCGTGCCTCCGCTGGTCTTTTTTCCGTCGAGGAGCCGTGTGCGATCCCGTCTCTGTTGGTTTCGTTCATGTGGGTATCGGCGATTTGGAGGGAAGCGGGCTCTTCTACGCCTCACCAACCGTTTTTAGCTGCTTTTTCGAACGTGGGAGTTCGAGAAAAATGCTAGACATACAAAAAAATACAGGATTTTACAGGCTCTTTCATCTAGTAACCAATCATAAATTTGCCCTCCTTCCTGATTTTCAGGGGGGTGGACCATGTTCTTCACCTATTGACCAATCAAGTTAACCCTCTTTGTAAAACCTTGTAACTCTTTTGTACGTGTAGCGTTACTCGAGTTCGAGAGGGAATCAAATGCCAGGAGTAAAATTTTGTGCAAATTTTCTGAACTTTGTTTTTTTAAAAATACTGTAGCCTTGCAAATTCTCACCAGAATAGTTTATTTTGCATTTTTTTCCTTTCACTGTCAAGTGGCAAGAGTGTTTGGTAGCCTTGCATATTTGCTTCTCTTTGGCCAGATTTATATTGATATTTCCCATTTTGCGACATGGCTTCATGTTTTTTTTCAACCACCGACGCAATCATGCATATTTTGGGGCCAAAGACCACTAGCGCAATCATGCAATCCCTGGAGATCGTCTCACCCACTTAGAGCATGGCCAACAGGAAGGCCAAATGTGCCGCCCTGCAGGCCAGCTAGGTTCGGATGCCATTGTGCTGCCAGGGCAGGTGCCTTGCAGAGAGAGGTACTTCTTCTGCAAGCTTCGGGTGTCTGAGCAGATATGTCGTGCTCCTTCAGAGAAAAGACGGATAAAGAAAATGAAGCATGGCGTGCAGGTTCGTTGACGACAAGTCGTCCGAATCGAACCGTGAGGCGAGTATGGCTTTGCAGCCGAAGCTCGTCCACGTCTAGGGCGCAGGGATGAATCCGCCGTTGAGTCACACCAGATCGACGGCGAACGAGTAGAACTCAATCACGTCTAGGGAACGGGGATGAGTTCGCCCTCGAGTCCCATGCGATATGGGCGGAGCTCTCCCAAGGCGACTTGTGGCCCTCGAGCTCTCTCACAGCTGCTGCATGTTGAGGCCATCACACAGCAGGCGGGCACTTTATTCTCAAATTTGAGAACAAATTAATTTTTTTGTGGTGAGCATCGAAGAGCAGATGGCTGGGCGGAGGATCAGGCGGGGGAAAGGTCGTGAAGAAAAAACAGAAAAAATTGGCTGGTGTCTCTGATAAGGCTAGTTGTGTGTTGGATAAATATGAAATTGACGGTGGTCTCAACTTCACTTGTTGCTATGGTTGGGCTAGGGTGCTGCCATCATAGTTCATGCCAACGGAGGTCACGACTTTAGCCCTCGTGGACATCAAACAACGGTACCTGGCCTTTGGAGGAGGACCATGACAGTGAGGGCATTGGCTAGTTTCTCTTCATTTTGGTTGCTTTTGGAGTTCTTTGAGTTGTCACCAAAAACTCATCTACAATACCTAAATAGTTGATCCCATTAACTGTAATTCTCTGAACATACAACCCTCCATATCATCAATTGTGCCGCATCATCATCCACTAAAACTATTTGGTAGCACATGCATACTCCAATTTAATTGCTCCATCTTCAATGATCTGGTATGCATGCATACTCTCTGTTCACACACAATTATTTAAAAAAATATTTTTTGATTTAGGTCATTTCATTCATACAAAATTGACCAAAATTAATTTTAAAAATCTCAACATGCAGCCCTTGAGATCACCAATTCTGCCACATGCCCACATCATCGTCCACTAAAACTATTTTGTAGCACATGCATCCTCCAATTTAATTGCTCCACCTTCAATAGTCCAGCGTACTTGCATACTCTCTGTTCACACACAAATACTTTAAAAAATAATAGTTTTTGGTTTAGATAATTCCATTCATACAAAATGTATCCAAAATTAATCTTTAAAATTCCGCAGCAACGGGCGGGAAAATCACCTAGTTATATCTATACATAAACCCTTTTTTCCTCTAAATAAATAAGCAGCGCTCCTGCATGTTCCTAAAAAAAATGCTCAATAACTTGCCTCGTGCTTAAGCACTATTTTGATATCACTATTTCAGTGTCAACATTTACACGATTAGGCTACTATGAAAAAGTATACAGACGCCAGTGATCAACACTTAGGGTCTCCAACGCTGACCTACAAACCGCTTGTATCCGCCCGGACTGAGCGGTACAAACCCATTTTGCCATCCAATACAGTACCCATTGGTCCATGGATTGGTCCGAGCGTCCATTTCCCGCAAACCACGGGGGCTTTGCGGGTGTTCGGACCGTTG
>NC_057796.1:301581345-301619512 GCF_018294505.1 Triticum aestivum
TTTTCTTTGTTTCTTTTTCTGTTTTCCCGCTTTCATTATTTTGCATTGGTTCTTTATTTTTTATTTATTTTGGTTTGATTTCTTTGTTTTACTTTTTATTTTGATTTTTTGTTGATTTTCATCTGTTTCTTTTGTTTTTTCTTTCCTTTTTCTTCATTTTTCTTCATTTTTCTTCGGTTTTCTTCTGTTCCTTTCTCTGTTTTTATTAGGGTTTTCTCTTTCATGTTTCCTTATTTTCTTTATTTTTTTTTCTTTTCTTAGTTTTCATCACTTTTCTTATATTTCCTTCGATTTTGTTTTGTTTTTCTTGGTTTCCTCATGGGTTTTCATGGTTTTCTTGGGGTTTTCTTGTTTTGCTTCGTTTCTGAGGTGTTCCTTTTGTTTCTTCGGTTTTCACCACTTTTCCCCATTTTTCCTTTTTTTTCTTCAACAAATCTCAACATTTTTCAAACACATCTGTACATTCTACGTATACACCAGGAAAACATATTGTACATGCTTAACACTTTTTAAATATATGATTACATTTTTTAAATTTATGTTTGATGCCTACTATATTCATTCACAATGTACAGTTTTGGTATATATATCAAGAATATTTTTTAATTCCTGTTTACATTTTTTAAATACAAGGTCAATGTTTCAAAAATTTATATTTTTATATTTAGATTTTTAAATACACATCATACATTTTTGTATACTTCAGTACATTTTTTGTACATGTTTAACATTTTTTTCAATTTTTGTGTTTGCTAACTACTTTTTTCATAAACATTCATGTTTGGTATACATCAGGATCATTTTTTATACACGCTTAACTTTTTTAATATATTAACATTTTTTATACACAAGCAACATTTTCTCAAATTTATGTTTTTATCTACAATTTTTAATACACGCCCCACATTTTTGGTGTATATTGGAAACATTTTTTGTACATGCTTAACATTTTTTAAATAGATGATTAACATTTTTAATAGCTTATTTTTGGGTGTCTACTTTTTCCATGGACATTAGACATTTTTGGGTGTCTAATTTTCGGTGTCTATTCTTTCCATGGACATTAATACTTTTGGGTATCTACTTTTTCCGTGGACATTAGACATTTTTGTATACATCGGGAATATGTTTTATGTACATGTTTAACATTTCCAAATAAATGGTTTACATTATTATAGCTTATTTTTTATTTATGTTAAAAAATATTCATACAAACTGTTTATTTTTGTACACATTTTTCGCACAGGTTGGAAACATTTTTTCTATACACATTTAACATTTTTCAAATGCATGATTGAAGTTTTTGAAAAAATGTATGTAGATTATATTTTTGTGATATGTACGTTTAAAATACTGGGAAGTATAAATAAAAGTAAAAAAAAGAAAATAAAAAGGTGAAAATGTGAAAAAACAGAGGCGGTGGCCTCCCGCGCTTCGGGCCGAACTAGTATAGCTCTTGCATTAGGTGAGGCTAGCATCAAACTCGGACGAGCGAGGTATAGCCGTGTCCACTAAACCCAGGTTTTTCACTTAGTGAGAAATTTGGCAAGGGTCCATGCCATCCATGTGTAGAATCTGGGTTCCAAGTGGCCCATAGTAGTTGCCCCAGTAATGCTAGACCTACAACAATCTACAAACATTGTACTTAACTTTGCAAACTAATCCTCTCTCCCCTTAAATTCAACTGGGATAGACCTCTTCATTCCCCTATTACCAATCAGCTTGTTTGTAAAAAAGTTGAGTAATCTTCTGTAGACGTAACATTACTCCAGTTGCCTGGATCTGCGCTCATCTCCGGATCTTGGCTTGTTCGGATCTTTGGCCACCGTCGCACCCCTCCACCCTTCCGCCCGGCTGCCCAACCCCACCCACCTTCGTGCTCCGTCCACCCTTTCGCATGTTCGCTTGCTCGTTCTTCCGGCAGCGCCCGACGACTCCCTCGTCGGCAGGCGTTACTCCCCTTCCTACGATGGCGGTTCCGGCCTCCGACTCGACTTCCTCCTCCTCCTTGATTTTTGCTCCGACGGCTTGGGACTACTTAGACTCGACCAGGGCGAAACCCTTGCTCGACCTTTCGATGCTGGCAGCGGCGACGCCCGCGGGTGCCGTTTCCTTCTTGGAGGCGCTGCCATGGCCGCTTCCTGTGCCCCTCTTCGAGCATCAGGGGAAACCCTAGGTCTTGCTTTGCAGATCGAACGATGACGGCGCCCTAGCGTCGTTTCCCTTCTTAAAGGCGTCGTTTTGTATGCTCGCGGTGTCCTTGATGGCAGTTTCGATGTTGTTGGTCGTCTTGTTGGTCTGGTTTGAGCTGCATCTCAGGGTGGCGAGTTTAGCCGTGTTACTTTTCTGTTTGGGCTGAGCATCCCAAGTCCCTCTGCTCTGGTAGTCATGTTCACGCCTTCTGCGTTTGTGTCATGCGTTGTACCACCTCCTATACTCAATTCTTTCGTGCACGGCCGGGGCTGGTCGACCCGCGCTGAAAAGTACGATCAGATCCCCTTATTTCCTTTCGTGCACCCAAAACTCCCTGCTCGCAGTCATTTCATAGCTGCCCTACGCGCGCTTAACGGGGGATATGATGATGACGCGCCACTGTTGCCGCGAGACACAGGATCTCACCATGATGACCGAGCCAGAAGCCAGCAGCAGCAGTAGATCAGTAGTAGTAGTAGTTGCACATCAAGTCGTAATGAAGGGTGGATACGGCCGGTGGGCGGCCGCAGAGGCGGCAGCGAGTGCTCGCACGTCCCGCCCTGCGCTCATCATTGCTCCAGATTTACTCCCGCCGTCAGAGAAACATGCATCGGTGAACGATCTCTACATCGGGATTTCAGAGTAGCAGTCGAGGAGACTTGACAAGACCGACTGACCAAGCCGAGCAGTCAAAGTTTAAACTCGTGGCGCGCTGGCTACATGTCTACTCGTAGTACTACTACGTGCGTACTGGAGTCTGCTGGGGCACAGGCAAATTATGCCTAATTATACCTGCGCAGAGATGTACTCCTACGGCCATTTGCTACAGCTTGTGCTGGCACAGTAGCGCCGCAGCATAACGAGAGCAGGAGGGGGAATAACTGGTGTGGGCTCCAGGGATCCATGGATGGATCAAACAGCGACACAACCTACTTGACCTGACCACATGGCCGTGATCTGTAATTAGAGCATCTAGGACAAGGATTACCTAATCGAAACCCCTGTACGCCCGCGGATTCGGCCCTCTCCGGTCTCCACAACCACAATGCTCAAATCTTAATATCCAAATTCATGCACGAAGGTCATACACCTTATTTAAGAGTTCGTTCGATTAACCAGTTAACTTGTCGATTAATTTCTACTCGTTGAATCACCGAGTAGCCGATAAACCGATTTATCGTCTGATTAACTGATTAACTTGCTGATTAGTCTATTAATCTCCTACTCGCGAGCCAACCGAGCAGCTACTAGTCAACAATTTTCTCAACAATGATCATACAATACAAACTCAATGATACAAAGCTAGGCCAAAATAAAATTCAATAAACAATTTTGAAAATCTCTTTCATTATAGTAGGGCTATAAACATATATATGAACTTGACAACCGATGAAAAATCATCAGTTGATGAAATGCAATCTAGTGTCAAGCTACCTCGTTCACACAACGAGAAATGATGGATCTAATGCAACAAGAGAAACTTACCACCATCCGCTGGCGCGGCTATTTAAGCCGGTCGGCGCCCACCTCGACCAGCTCGGGCGAGCTCGTCTCCACGCAGACGCAAGCTCCTCTCCGACGCGCGCGTCCGAGCAGCAGCACACGTAGTTGCCAGCCCACGCCGTCGCGAGCCACCTCCTCCGCGAAACAAATCCTTCCCACATCGTCCTTCTTCAAGATAAAGTACTCATCAAAGGATCAGACACCATGATAGAGACGATCAAAGACATTTTTGCGCATCGAAAAGCACCGGCGAAAATAGGTAGCGAAGAGGGTGTTGGAAATATGACCTAGAGGCAATAATAAAATGGTTATTATCATATTTCTCGTCCATGATAAATGTTTATTATTCATGCTATAATTGTATTGACCGGAAACTTAAAATACATGTGTGAATACATAAACTATACCGTGTCCCTAGTAAGCCTCTACTAGACTAGCTCGTTGATCAAAGATGGTTATGGTTTCCTAACCATGGACATGAATTGTCATTTGATAACGGGCTCACATCATTAGAAGAATGATGTGATGGACAGACCCAACCGTAAGCTTAGCATCAGATCGTTTAGTTATTTGCTATAGCTTTCTTCATGTCAAGTATATGTTCCTTCGACCATGAGATCATGCTACTCCCGGATACCGGAGGAATGCCTTGTGTGCTATCAAACATCACTTCGTAATTGGGTGATCCTAAAGGTGCTCTACAGGTATCTCTGAAGGTGTCTGTTGGGTTGTGTGGATCGAGACTGGGATTTGTCGCTTCGTGTGACGGAGAGATTTCTCCGGACCCTCTCGGTAATACAACATCATAAGAAGCTTCATGTGACAAATGAGTTTAGTCACGAGATCTTGTATTAGGGAACGAGTAAAGAGACTTGCCGATAACGAGATTGAACTAGGTATGGAGATTCCGACGATCGAAACTCGGGCAAGTAACATATCGCTAGACAAAGGGAATTGCATACGGTATTGACCGAATCCTTGACATCGTGGTTCAACCGGTAAAGATCCTCGTTGAATATGTAGGAATCAATATGGGCATCCACATCCCGCTATTGGTTATTGGTCGGAGAGAAGTCTCGGTCACGTCTGCATGATTCTCGAACCCGTAGGGTCGCACGCTTAACGTTCGGTAGCGTTAGGGTAGTGTTGAGATATTAATAGTGGAAAGTCTGAAGGTTGTTCGGAGTACCGGATGAGATCCGGGACATCACGAGGAGCTCTAGAATGGTCCGGAGGTAAAGATTCATGTATGAAAAGTTGTTATCGGGGTTCCGGAATTTTTTTGAGTTTTTTCGGTATTGTACCGGGAAGGTTATAGAAGGTTCTAGAGTGGGGCCCACCTCCTTTGGGGGACCCACATGAACGTGGATTGTGGGGAAAGTCCCGACAACCCTGGTCTAGGCGAACCAAGGTCCTCTCTTAAAAGGAATAGTATCATATCCCGAAGGGATAAGATCAGGATCCCTAAAAAAGGGATAGCGATTTGTGGGGAAGGAAAGGAGGGATTTCCTTCCTCGCCCTTTGACCAACGACCCTAGGGCCTTGGAGGGCAAGCCACCAGCACTAGTGGAAAAAGTGCTAGCCACAACATTCGTTGGTGGCGCGCCATTTTGAAAGAACGCCAGCACTATTTTTTTTAAATAGTAGTGACGTCGGTCTATTCCGTACAACATAGGTATGCAGTTATTGCTGGCGTATGAATAATCGCGAACACCGCCTGTAAGTGGGTCCCAACGTTCTGCCATGTCCCAAGTTAGAGCTGGCATAGCAAAAGTTCAGGACGCCAGTACTAATCAAAATATCTATGGCGTAGCCTGGTAAGTGACGCGAGCAGTAGATTTTGCGGGCCCATCAAATTTTTAGCCAACATAACACCGGCGTGGGCATTTCTTGAACGCCAGAGATATAAAAGTTTCTAATGGCGTTCCATAGTATGTCAATGCCAGTAATTACGTGGCAGCACATATATATATATATATATATATATATATATATATATATATCCTTCTTCTTCCTCCCTCTCTTTCCTCTTCCTCCTCTCTCTCTCTTCTCTTATTCTTGAGAAAAAGACCAAATATTTTCTCTTGATTTCTTAAGTAGGTAGCAAATTAGCTAGATCTAAACTAGTTCACACACTCTCACTCGCTAATTAAGCTAGCTACTTCTCTTCTCCACCCACTCAAACACACACACCTTGCATTAAAATTTTCACCACACTCCATTAATGGCGCTGCTACCTTTTGAGCTTGCGTTGGTTTTCCCTTGAAAAGGAAAGGGTGATGCAGCAAAGTAGCGTAAGTATTTTTCTCAGTTTTGAGAACCAAGGTATCACTCCATTAGGAGACTACATAGCAAGCCACCGAATACCTGGACAAACAAACACCAACTTGCAACCAACGCGACAAAGGGGTTGTCAATCCCTTCACGGTTATTCGGAATGTGAGATCTGATAGAGATGATAAACTGTAAAGTAATATTTTTGGTATTTTTGGTTTATGAAACGGAAAGTAAAAATTGCAAAGAAAGTAAATAGGAAACTAGAAATTGTAGATCGGAAACTTATATTATGAAAAATAGACCCGGGGACCATAGGTTTCACTAGAGGCTTCTCTCAAGATAGAAATTATTATGGTGGGTGAACAAATTACTGCCGAGCAATTGATAGAAAAGCGCAAAGTTATGACGATATCTAAGGCAATGATCATGAATATAGGCATCACGTCCATGTCAAGTAGACCGAAACGAGTCTGCATCTACTACTATTACTCCACACATCGACCGACTCCTGCCTGCATCTAGAGTATTAAGTTCATAAGAACAGAGTAACGCATTAAGCAGGATGACATGATGTAGCGGGATTAACTCAAGCAATATGATGAAAACCCCATCTTTTTATCCTCGATGGCAACAATACAATACGTGCCTTGCTGCCCCTACTGTCACTGGGAAAGGACACCGCAAAATTGAACCCAAAGCTAAGCACTTCTCCCATTGCAAGAAAAACCAATCTAGTTGGCCAAACCAAATCGATAGTTCGAAGAGACTTGCAAAGATATCAAATCATGCATATAAGAATTCAGAGGAGATTCAAATAATATTCATAGATAAGCTGATCATAAATCCACAATTCATCAGATCTCGGCAAACACACTGCAAAATAGTATTACATCGAATAGATCTCCAAGAACATCGAGGAGAACTTTGTATTGAAAATCAAAGAGAGAGAAGAAGCCATCTAGCTACTAGTTATGGACCCGTAGGTCTGAAGTAAACTACTCACGCTTCATCGGAGAGGCAATGGTGTTGATGTAGAAGCCCTCCGTGATCGGTTCCCCCTCCGGCAGGATGCCGGAAAAGGCCCCAAGATGGGATCTCATGGGTACAGATGGTTGCGGCGAAGGAAAAGTGGTTTCGTGGCTCCCCTGGATGTTTTTGGGGTATAAGAGTATATATAGGAGGAAGAATTAGGTCAGGAGACCCTCAAGGGGCCCACAAGGTTCGGGGGCGCGCCCCACCCCCCTGTGCGTGCCCTCCACCCTTGTGGCCGCCTCGAGGCTCCTCTAACTTGCACTCCAAGTCTCCTGGGTGCCTTCTGGTCCAAGAAAAATCATGGCAAAAGTTTTATTCTGTTTGGTATTCCTTTTCTGTGAAACTCTAAAACAAGGAAAAAACAGAAACTGGCACTGAATATTCAGATCCGTAAGATTCAAAACAAAAGTTTATATTGACATAAAAACAATAATACTTCAAGCATACTAAAAATAATAATTATGTCTTCTCAAAATAACATGGCCAAAGAAAGCTTATCCCTACAAAATCATATAGTCTGGCTATGCTCCATCTTCATCACACAAAATATTCAAATCATGCACAACCCCGATGACAAGCCAAGCAGTTGTTTCATACTTTTGATGTTCTCAAACCTTTTCAACTTTCACGCAATACATGAGCGTGAGCCATGGACATAGCACTATAGGTGGAATAGACGGTGGTTGTGGAGAAGACAAAAAAGAGGGAGATAGTCTCACATCAACTAGGAGTATCAACGGGCTATGAAGATGCCCATTAATAGATATCAATGTGAGTGAGTGATAACCCACAAGTATAGGGGATCAATTGCAGCCTCTTTCGATAAGAGTGTCGAACCCAACGAGGAGCTAAAGGTAGAACAAATATTCCCTCAAGTTCTATCGACCACCGATACAGCTCTACGCACACTTGACGTCTTCTTTACCGAAAACAAGTATGAAACTAGTTTGTAGGAGTGATGCTAGAACTACTTTGCAAGAATAAAACTAGAAGTACTTTGCAAGATAATAAAAGTTAGGTGCTTGAAAAAAGGTTTGTGTCAACAAGAAAGTTATTTGTCCCTAGGCAGTCGACAACAAGTACCGGTAATCATTCTTGTAATTTTATATGAGGGAGAGGCATGAGCTAACATACTTTCTCTACTTGGATCATATGCACTTATGATTGGAACTCTAGCAAGCATCCGCAACTACTAAAGATCATTAAGGTTGTGAAACCCAACCATAGCATTAAGTATCAAGTTCTCTTTACTCCCATACGCAACAACCCACGTACTCGGGTTTAAGCTTCTGTCACTCTCGCAACCCACCATAAACAAATCATGAACATATTGCAACACCCTATAGAGGGGGGGCTCACGTTTGCACGAGATGGAGGGCACCGTAGGACAGCACTATAAATAAAATAGATAATCATACCAACCAAGATCACGATTAACCCACAGGACAAAACGGATCTACTCAAACATCATAGGATAACCATAGATCATTGGGAAATAATATATGGAGTTGAGCACCATGTTTAAGTAGAGATTACAGCGGGGAGAAGGGGTGTTACACCGATGCATATAGGGGAGAAAGTTGGTGTTGACATTAGCAAGATTGTTGATGTAGATCGCCGTCCCGATCGTTGCCCCGACGGCACTCCAGCGCCACCGGAAGCGAGGGGAGAGAGCCCCCCTCCTTCTTCTTCTTCCTTGGCCTCTCCACTAGATGGGAGGAGAGTTCCCCCTCTAGTCCTTGGTCTCCATGGCGGAGGACGGGCGGGAGCCCCTCCGAGACTGGATCTCCCTCTCTGTTCTCTTCTGTTTCGCGCTCCCCTGATCTGGCCGAAAACCGTTTCTTATATTCTGGGAGATCCGTAACTCCGATTGGGCTGATATTTTAACACGATTTTTTCCAGATATAAGCTTCCTTGCGCCCGAAGTAGAGCTCCAATCGACGTTCGAGGAGGGCACAACCCACCACCACGCGCCAGGGGCCTCTAGCGCGCCCTATTGTCTTGTGGGCTATTTGGGCCTCCGTTTGCGGTGATTCCAACTCCCAAAAATCACATATATTCCAAAATAATTCTCCGTGAAATTTTATCCCATTTGGACTTCGTTTGATATGGATTCGCTGTGATACAAAAAACATGCAAAAAACAGGATCTGGCACTGGGCACTGGATCAATAGAATAGTCCAATAAATCATATAAAAAGTTGCCAAAAGTATGTGAAAGTGATATAATATTGGCATGAAACAATAAAAAATTATAGATACGACAGAGACATATCAGCATCCCCAAGCTTAATTCCTGCTCCTCCTCGAGCAGGTAAATGATAAAAAAGATAATTTTTGATGTGGAATGCTACCTAGCATAAACTTGATCATATATCTAATCATGGCATGAATATTAAGATATAATTGATTCAAAGCAATAATCTATAATTTGACATAAATATATCAATACTCAGGCATCCCAACAAACAATCATGTCTTTCAAAATATCAACGCTAAAGAAAGCTATCCCTACAAAATCATATAGTCTTGTCATGCTCTGTCTTCTTAACACAAAGTATTTATCATGCACAACCCCGATGACAAGCCGAGCAATTGGTTCATACTTTTTAACACGCTTCAGCTTTTTCAACCCTCATGCAATACATGAGCGGAAGCCATGGATATAGCACTACGGGTGGAATAGAGTATGATGATAGGGGTAAATATAGTGAAGACAAAAGAGTAGAAAGTCTCACATAGACGCGGCTAACCAATGGGCTATGGAGATGCCCATCAATTGATATCACCATGAGGAGTAGGGGCTGCCATGAAATGAATGTACTAAGAGCTATAAGTGTATGAAAGCTCAATATGAAAACTAAGTGGGTGTGCATCTAATCCCATAATAAAAAATTCCCACTAGTATATGAAAGTGACAACATAGGAGACTCTCCATATGAAAAACATGGTGCTACTGAAGCACAAGTGTGGTAAAGGATACTAACAATGCCCCTTCTCTCTTTGTTTATTTATTATTAATTTTTCTTTTTTTCTTTCTTTCTGTTCTTTTCTTTTTATTTCTTTCCTTTTTTTATTTTTCTCTCATTGTCTGGAGTCTCATCCCGACTTGTGGGGCAATCGTAGTCTCCATCATCCTTTCCTCACTGGGGCACTGCTCTAAAAATGAATAATGATGATCATCACACCTCTATTTACTTATAACTCAAAAGAAATAAAAATTACAACTAGATACCTATGACAAAGTATGACTCTATATGAATGCCTCTGGCATGTACCAGGATGTGCAATGATCTAGCGTAACATGTATGAAAAATGATGAACGGTGAATGGGCCACAACTACTATGTCAGCTATATGATCATGCAAAGCAACATGACAATGAATGCTCAAGTCATCAAACGGAAGCGGTGGAAGTTGCATGGCAATATATCTCGGAATGGCCATGGAAAAGCGTATCATATCACGGGGTTTGGATGCACCTGCAAAGTTTGCACCGACTCTCGAGGTGAGAAAGGGCAATGCACGGTACCGTAGAGGCTAGCAAATTGCGAAAAGGTAAGAGTGCGTATAATCCATGGACTCACATTAGTCATAAAGAACTCATATACTTATTGCAAAAGTTTATTATCCCTCGAAGCAAAGTACTACTATGCATGCCCCTAGGGGGATAGATTGGTAGGAAAAGACCATCGCTCGTCCCCAACCGCCACTCATAAGGAGGACAATAAATAATAAATCATGCTCCAACTTCATAGCATAACGAGAGACTATAAGTGCATGCTTCGGGAATCACAAACCTTAACACCAATATTCTTACTAACACAATCATTTACTAGTACCTCCCACATATTCCATCTCTATATCACAAAACTATTGCAAGGAATCAAACATATCATATTCAGTGATCCATAAGTTTTATGTAGGATTTTATGACTAACCATGCAATTGACCAATTCCTTTTGACTCTCGAAACAGATATAAGTGAAGCATGAGGGTTTAATTCTTTCTACAAAAGATCATACTCTAATAAGTACAGGTGAAGCAAAAGAGCATTCTACAAACAATGGTTTTCTTTGTGAAGAGAAACAGGCAATCCAAACTTCAAATGATATAAGTGAAGCACATGAAGCATTCTATAAAGCCACACTCAAAAAATATAAGTGAAGTGCAATGAGCATTCTATAAATCAACCATGGACTATCTCATACCAGCATGGTGCATAAAAGAAAAATGAAAACTAAAAGCAAAAGACGCTCCAAGATTTGCACATATCACGTGAATGAAACGAAACTGAAAACATACCGATACTTGTTGAAGAAAGATGGGATGCCTTCCGGGGCATCCCCAAGCTTAGACGCTTGAGTCTCCTTGAATATTTACTTGGGGTGCCTTGGGCATCCCCAAGCTTGAGCTCTAGCCTCTCCTCCTTCTCCTCACATCGAGACCTCCTCGATCTTCGAACACTTCATCCACACAGAACTTAACCAAACTTTTAGTGGCGGGGTTAGTGAATATGGCAATGAAAATCCCATCATGTACTGATGTAACGTTATTGTATAATTACAAAAACACATTACCCACTGTATGCTATCACAATTCTTTGGCCCCAAGTCAAGGAGGCTTCAACAAGAATTCAAACATACGCAAATAATGAAGCTATAACAACAATCTGTGAAAACAGGACAATCTGTAAAGATTCGAACATCCACCATACTTCTGTAACTCTAAAAATTATTTAAAAATTAGGAAAAAAAATTTGTATAGAAATACAGTGAAAAAAGTTTCAGAACCGTTTAACGTTCCAGCAAAAAATGTAAAATCGCGCACTACAACCAAAGTTTCTGTTTTGCACCGCACAAACCAACAAGCAATCTAAACATCCTAAAGGCAAATCTTGGCACATTATTTTTATAATACAATGGAATTGTACAAGGGGATAATTATTTTTGTTGAAAAGTTTCTACAATTAAGATTCACAAAGTTTCCATGAGCATGAACAAAGTTCAAGGACGTCCCCCACTTTCACAAAGCTCGTCTCTCTCACTTTTGCTTTTCTTTTTGTGAAGTTTTAAGGTTCCCCCTATATTTTCTTGTTTTTAAACTATATAAAAGCACTCAAAAGAAATAAATGACTCTCTAAAACTTCCAGGTTGTCTCCCTGGCAGCGCTTTCTTTAAAGCCATTAAGTTAGGCATAAAGTGCTCAAGTAATGAATCCACCCGGATCCCAAGGTATATCAAAGCCAATTTTAATTAACAATGATTTGGCACTTAGTAATGAGCACAAAGCAACATATATGAAGCAATGACGAAGTCTAACTCTCTTCCTATGCATCGACATGTCATAAAAGAACAAATCATGTACATCAAGTAAAGGCCAATACATAGCATAAACAGTTTCTTGCAATTTTATCGTGTTGGAAACATAGAGGTGGAGATGTAGTTCCTCTCTCATAATAATTGCAAGTAGGAGCATCAAGCACATGCATATTATATTCATCAAAATTATCATGTGAAATAGTAAAAGGCAACCCATCAATGTAATCCTTAATAAGTGCAAACTTCTCCGATATAGTGTAGTTGGGAGAATTCAAAAAGATAATAGGACTATCATGTGTGGGTGCAATAGCAACAATGCCATTCTTAGCATAAGGAACTATAGCAAGTTCATCTCCATAATCATAATTTATATTGGCATCTTGGCCACAAGCATAGCAAGCATCAAGTTCATCAAAAAGGGATATTTCAAATGAATCAACGGGATCATAGCAATTATCATAGCATCCATCCTTCAGTAAGAACGAAGGGGCATTAAATAATGTATGAGTTGAAGAGTTACTCTCATTAGAAGGTGGGCACAGGTAGCTAATCCGCTCTTCCTCCGTTTGTTCTTCGTTCTCCTCATCTTTTTCATCCAATGGGCTCACAATATCATCAATTTCTTCTTCCATAGACTCCTACAAAATATTAGTCTATTCTTGGACAGCGGAGACTTTCTCAATAAATGCATCAATATCGGAATTGAATTTATAATTATCATAGCAATATTTAAGGATGGCAAAAATTTCAGGTCTATAAACATCGTCATCAAAAGCTTCAAACTTTTAAAACAAAGATTAAATTTCATAAGCACCCTTAAAAGCAACAAATTCATCTATTCTTTCCACATCATAGTAATCATAAATACCATTAGCATAAGAAGCCAAGGTTTCATTATCATTAAATTCACATGAAAAGGGAAGGTGTGGAGCATTCATCCTAGAGCAACAAGTAAAATCATATCTCAAGCATAAATCTCGAGCATACCAATGCAACATATAAATTTGATCCCATAAAAGTTTCCCTTTTTGTGTCAACCGATAATCCCTAAAGTATTCACGTTGATCCAACGTTACTCCCATTATCATGTTGAATGGGGTTTTCTCAGGATTATTAAAGTAGTGCATAACATTTTTCACATAACGAGCATCGAGGGTTTTAGGAGGTTCCCCATCTCCATGAGTAGAAAGTGCCACTAATTTTTTTGGTGTTTCGTGTTCCATATCCATAACAAAAGATAGAGAACAACTTAGAACAGGAAATAAAAACTACTTAGTGATAAATCAAACAAGCACACACGAGAATATTCACCCCACGCTATAACTCCCCGGCAACGGCGCCAGAAAAAGGTCTTGATAACCCACAAGTATAAGGGATCAATTGTAGCCTCTTTTGATAAGTAAGAGTGTCAAACCCAACGAGGAGCTAAAGGTAGAACAAATATTCCCTCAAGTTCTATCGACCACCGATACAACTCTACGCACACTTGACGTCTGCTTTACCGAAAACAAGTATGAAACTAGTTTGTAGGAGTGGTGCTAGAACTACTTTGCAAGAATAAAACTAGAAGTACTTTGCAAGACAATAAAAGTTAGGTGTTTAGAAAAAGAGTTTGTGTCAACAAGAAAGTTATTTGTCCCAAGGCAATCAATAACAAGTACCGGTAATCATTCTTGTAATTTTATATGAGGGAGAGGCATGAGCTAACATACTTTCTCTACTTGGATCATATGCACTTATGATTGGAACTCTAGCAAGCATCCGCAACTACTAAAGATCATTAAGGTCATGAAACCCAACCATAGAATTAAGTATCGGGTCCTCTTTACTCCCATACGCAACAACCCACCTACTCGGGTTTAAGCTTCTGTCACTCTCGCAACCCACCATAAGCAAATCATGAACATATTGCAACACCCTACAGCGGGGCCCCTCGCGTTTGCATGAGACGGAGGGCACCGTAGGACAACATCATAAATAAAATATACAATCATACCAATCAAGATCACGATTAACCCACAGGACAAAACGGATCTACTCAAACATCATAGGATAACCATAGATCATTGGGAAATAATATATGGAGTTGAGCACCATGTTTAATTAGAGATTACAGCGGGGAGAAGGGGTGTTACACCGCTGCATAGAGGGGGAGAAAGTTGGTGTTGACGGTAGCAAGATTGTTGATGTAGATCACCGTCCCGATCGTTGCCCCGACGTCACTCCAGCGCCACCGGAAGTGAGGGGGAGAGAGCCCCCCTCCTTCTTCTTCTTCCTTGGCCTCCCCCATAGATGGAGGAGAGTTCCCCCTCTGGTCCTGGTATCCATGGTGGCGGAGGGGCGGGAGCCCCTCCGAGATTGGATCTCCCTCTCTGTTCTGTTCTGTTTCGCGCTCCCCTGATCTGGCCGAAAACCGTTTCTTATATTCCGGGAGATCCGTAACTCCGATTGCGCTGAGATTTTAACACATTTTTTTCTGGATATAAGCTTCCTTGAGCCCGAAGTAGAGCTCCAACCGACGTTCTAGGAGGGCACAAGCCACCACCACACGCCAGGGGCCTCTGGCGCGCCCTGGTGTCTTGTGGGCTGTGTGGGCCTTTGTTTAAGGTGATTCCAACTCCCAAAAATCACATATATTCCAAAATAATTCTCCATGAAATTTTATTCCATTTGGACTTCGTTTGATATGGATTCTCTGCGATACAAAAAACATGCAAAAAACAGGAACTGGCACTGGGCATTGGATCAATAGGTTAGTCCAATAAATCATATAAAAAGTTACCAAAAGTATGTGAAAGTGATATAATATTGGCATGAAACAATCAAAAATTATAGATACGACTGAGACGTATCAGTGAGTAGGGATTGCCATGCAACGGATGCACTAGAGCTATAAGTTTATGAAAGCTCAACAAGAAAACTAAGTGGGTGTGCATCCAACTTGCTTGCTCATGAAGACCTAGGGCATTTTGAGGAAGCCCATCGTTGGAATATACAAGCCAAGTTCTATAATGAAAAAATCCCACTAGCATATGAAAGTGATATCATAGGAAACTCTCTATCATGAAGATCATGGTGCTACTTTGAAGCACAAGCGTGGCAAAAAGGATAGTAACATTGTCCCTTCTCTCTTTTTCTCTCATTTTTTCCTTTTTTCTTTTCTCTTTTTTGGGCCTTCTCTTTTTTTGGCCTTTCTCTCTCTTTTTATTATCTCACATGGGACAATGCTCTAATAATGAAGATCATCACACTTCTATTTACTTACAACTCAAAAATTACAACTCGATACTAGAACAAAAATATGACTCTATGTGAATGCCTCTGGCGGCGTACCGGGATGTGCAATGAATCAAGAGCGACATGTATAAAAAATGATGAACGGTGGCTTTGCCACAAATACGATGTCAACTACATGATCATGCAAAGCAATATGACAATGATGATGCGTGTCATAATAAACGGAACGGTGGAAAGTTGTATGGCAATATATCTCGGAATGGGTATGGAAATGCCATAATAAGTAGGTATGGTGACTGTTTTCATGAAGGATATGTGGTGGTTTATGGTACCGGCGAAAGTTGCGCGGCACTAGAGAGGCTAGCAATGGCGGAAAGGTGAGAGTGCGTATAATCCATGGACTCAATATTAGTCATAAAGAACTCACATACTTATTGCAAAAAATTATTAGTCATCGAAACAAAGTACTACACGCATGCTCCTAGGGGGTAGATTGGTAGGAAAAAACATCGCTCGTCCCCAACCGCCACTCATAAGGAAGACAATCAAAAAACATCTCATGCTCCAACTTCGTTACATAACGGTTCACCATACGTGTATGCTACGGGACTCACAAACCTTAACACAAGTATTTCTCAAATTCACAACTACTTACTCACATGACTCTAATATCGCTATCTTCATATCTCAAAACAATCATAAGGAATCAAACTTCTTATAGTATTCAATGCACTTTATATGAAAGTTTTTATTATATCCCTCTTGGATGCCTATCATATTAGGACTAATTTTATAACCAAAGCAAATTACCATGCTGTTTAGAGACTCTCAAAATAATATAAGTGAAATACGAGAGTTCATCAATTTCTATAAAATAAAACCACCGCCGTGCTCTAAAAAGATATAAGTGAAGCACCAGAGCAAAATTGCCCAGCTCAAAAGATATAAGTGAAGCACATAGAGCATTCTAATTAATCACGATTCATGCGTGTCTCTCCCAAAAGGTGTGTACATCAAGGATGATTGTGGCAAACTAGAAAGCAAAGACTCAAATCATACAAGATGCTCCAAGCAAAACACATATCGTGTGGTGAATAAAAATATAGCCTCAAGTAAAGTTACCGATAGACGAAGACGAAAGAGGGGATGCCTTCTCGGGGCATCCCCAAGATTAGGATTTTTTAAATCCTTTAATATTACCTTGGGGTGCCTTGGAAATCCCCAAGCTTAGGCTCTTGCCACTCCTTATTCAGTAGTCCATCAAATCCTTACCCAAAACTTGAAAACTTCACAACACAAAACTCCAACAGAAAATCTCGTAAGCTCCGTTAGTATAAGAAAATAAATCACCACTTTTGGTACTGTTGTGAACTCATTCTTTATTTATATTGGTGTAATATCTACTGTATGCCAACTTTTCCATGGTTCATACCCCCCGATACTAGCCATAGATGCATCAAAATAAGCAAACAACACGCGAAAAACAGAATGTGTCAAAAACAGAACAGTCTGTAGCAATCTGAATATTTCTAATACTTCTGTAACACAAAAAATCCTGAGAAAATAGGAAATCCTAGATAATTTATTTATTAATCTTCTTCAAAAACAATCAGTATTTTATCACGCTCGTGCTAAGAATAAGAATTGTTTCAGTGAGCGCAAAAGTTTCTGTTTTTCAGTAAGATCAAATTAACTAACACCGTAGGTTATCCCATAGGTCTTACTTGGCACAAACACTAATTAAAACACAAAACCACATATAACCAGAGGCTAGATGATTTATTCAAAGCAAAATAAGACCTAAAAAGCAAGAACAAAAATAAAATTGGGTTGCCTCCCAACAAGCACTATTGTTTAACGCCCCTAGCTAGGCATAAAAACACGAATAGATCTAAGTGTTCTCATCTTTGGCATGCAATCCATAAGTGGCTCTCATAATAGATTCATAAGGCAATTTAATTTTCTTTCTTGGAAAGTGTTCCATGCCTTTCCTTAACGGAAATTGAAATCTAATGTTTCCTTCTTTCATATCAATAATTGCACCAATCGTTCTAAAGAAAGGTCTACCAAGAATAATAGGACAAGTATGATTGCAATCTATATCAAGAACAATGAAATCTACGGGCACATAATTCCTATTTGCAACAATAAGAACACCATTAATTCTTCCCATGAGTTTCTTAATAGTGGAATCCGCAAGATGCAAATTTAAGGAATAATCATCAAATTCACGG
Source organism: Triticum aestivum (assembly GCF_018294505.1). NCBI lineage: Eukaryota > Viridiplantae > Streptophyta > Magnoliopsida > Poales > Poaceae > Triticum > Triticum aestivum. Next base: position 301,599,141 of record NC_057796.1, read on the forward strand.
AAACCTAACACATCACATAAAGTTTTTGGAATCGTGGAAACACTAGCACCCAAATCACACAAAGCATAGCATTAATAATCTTTAATCTTAATCTTAATAGTAGGTTCCCACTCATCATAAAGTTTTCGAGGAATAGAAACTTCCAAATTAAGCTTTTCTTCATAAGATTGCATCATAGCATCAATGATATGTTTAGTAAAAGCTTTGTTTTGATTATAAGCATGAGGAGAATTCAACATGGATTGCAACAAGGAAATGCAATTTATTAAAGAGCAATTATCATAATTAAAGTCCTTGAAATCCAAAATAGTGGGTTCATTGCTATCTAAAGTTTTGACCTCTCCAATCCCACTTTTATCAATTTTTGCATCAAGATCTAAAAACTCCAAATCATTGGGATGCTTTCTAACTAAAGTTGACTCGTATCCAGTCCCATATTTATGAAGATTAACATTGGAAAACAAAGATTCAATAGGAGTCACATCAATCACTTTTAGATCATCATCATTATTTTCACGGGAACTAGAAGAATTCGCTTTTATAAACCAATCTTTCTTAGCACGCATAGCGGTTCTTTCTTTGCACTCATCAATGGAAATTCTCATGGCTTTGAGAGACTCATTGATATCATGCTTAGGTGGAATAGATCTAAGTTTCAAAGAATCAACATCAAGAGAAATTATATCCACGTTCCTAGCCAAATCATCAATCTTAAGCAATTTTTCTTCAATCAAAGCATTGAAATTCTTTTGCGAACTAATAAATTCTTTAACACTATTCTCAAATTCAGAGGGCATCTTATTATAATTTCCATAAGAATTGTTGTAGGAATTACCATAATTATTAGAGGAATTACTAGGAAACGGCCTAGGATTAAAATTACCTCTATACGTGTTATTACCAAAATTGTTCATACCAACAAAGTTCATGTCCATAGATTCATTATTGTTTTCAATCAAAGTAGACAAAGTCATATCATTAGGATCAATAGGAGCACTCTTACTAGCAAACAATTTCATAAGCTCATCCATCTTTCTACTCAAAACATTTATTTCTTCAATTGCATGCACTTTTTTACCAGTGGAAGATCTTTCGGTATGCCATTGAGAATAATTAACCATAATATTATCTAGGAGTTTAGTAACTTCTCCTAAAGTAATTTCCATAAAAGTGCCTCCCGCGGCCGAATCTAAGAGATTTCTAGAAGCAAAATTCAATCTGGCATAAAAAATGTATAATCATCCACAAATTCAAACCATGAGTAGGACAATTTCTAATCATCAATTTCATCCTCTCCCAAGATTGTGCAACATGTTCATGATCAAGTTGCTTAAAATTCATGATATCGTTCCTAAGGGAGATGATCTTAGCGGAAGGAAAGTACTTGGAAATAAAAGCATCTTTACACTTATTCCATGAATCAATACTATTTTTAGGCAAAGATGAAAACCAAGTTTTAGCGCGATCCCTAAGCGAGAACGAAAATAAATTCAACTTAACAATATCATTATCCACACCTTTTTTATTTTGCATATCGCACAAATCAACGAAATTATTAAGATGGGATGTAGCATCTTCATTAGGAAGGCTGGAAAATTGATCCTTCATAACAAGATTCAACAAAGCAGTATTAATCTCACAAGATTCCGCATTAGCATCGTGAGCAATTGGAGTACTAATAAAATTATTGTTGTTGGTGTTGGAAAAGTCACACAATTTGGTATTATCTTGATCCATCATGAAAAAAGCAAGCAATCCAACACACGAGCACACAAAAAGCAAACGAAGAAGACGAATGGAAGAGGGGCAAAGAAAAGGCGAATCTTTTCAAAAATCATTTTAGAAGAGGGGGAGAGGAAAACGAGAGGCGAATGGTGAATAATGTAATGCGAGGGATGAGAGTTTATGATGGGTACCTGGTATGTCTTGGCTTGGCGTAGATCTCCCTGGCAACGGCGCCAGAAATCCTTCTTGCTACCTCTTGAGCTTGCGTTGGTTTTTCCCTTGAAGAGGAAAGGGTGATGCAGCAAAGTAGCGTAAGTCTTTCCCTCAGTTTTGAGAACCAAAGTATCAATCCAGTAGGAGAGACTACACAACAAGCCACCGAATACCTGCACAAACAAACACCAACTTGCAACCAACACGACAATGGGGTTGTCAATCCCTTCACGGTTATTCGCAATTTGAGATCTGATAGAGATGATAAACGGTAAAGTAATATTTTTGGTATTTTTGGTTTAGGGAACGAAAAGTAAAGATTGCAAAGAAAGTAAATAGGAAACTAGAAATTGTAGATCGGAAACTTATATGATGGAAAATAGACCCGGGGGGCCATAGGTTTCACTAGAGGCTTCTCTCAAGATAGAAATTATTACGGTGGGTGAACAAATTACTACCGAGCAATTGATAGAAAAGCGCAAAGTTATGATGATATCTAAGGCAATGATCATGAATATAGGCATCACGTCTGTGTCAAGTAGACCGGAACGATTCTGCATCTACTACTATTACTCCACACATCGACCAACTCATGCCTGCATCTAGAGTATTAAGTTCATAAGAACAGAGTAACACATTAAGCAAGATGACATGATGTAGCGGGATTAACTCAAGCAATATGATGAAAACCCCATCTTGTTATCCTCGATGGCAGCAATACAACACGTGCCTTGCTGCCGCTACTGTCACTGGGAAAGGACACCGCAAGATTGAACCCAAAGCTAAGCACTTCTCCCATTGCAAGAAAAACCAATCTACTTGGCTAAACCAAATCGATAGTTCGAAGAGACTTGCAAAGATATCAAATCATGCATATAAGAATTCAGAGGAGATTCAAATAATATTCATAGATAACCTGATCATAAATCCACAATTCATCGGATCTCGGGAAACACACCGCAAAAGAGTATTACATCGAATAGATCTCCAAGAACATCGAGGAGAACTTTGTATTGAGAATCAAAGAGAGAGAAGAAGCCATCTAGCTACTAGCTATGGACCCGTAGGTCTGAAGTAAACTACTCACGCTTCATCGGAGAGGCAATGGTGTTGATGTAGAAGCCCTCCGTGATCGATTCCCCCTCCGACAGGATGCCAGAAAAGGCCCCAAGATGGGATCTCACGGGTACAGATGGTTGTGGCGGTGGAAAAGTGGTTTCGTGGCTTGCTACCTCTTGAGCATGCGTTGGTTTTCCCTTGAAGAGGAAAGTGTGATGCAGCAAAGTAACGTAAGTATTTCCCTTAGTTTTTGAAAACCAAGGTATCAATCCAGTAGGAGATACACACAAGTCGCCTTGTACCTACACAAACAAATAAGAACCTTGCAACCAACGCGATAAAGGGGTTGTCAATCCCTTCACGGCCACTTGCAAAAGTGAGATCTGATAGAGATAATAAGATACATATTTTTGGTATTCTTATGATATAGACTGAAAGTAAAGATTGCAAAGTAAAATAGATTGGAAACTTGTATGATGGAGAATAGACCCGGGGGCCATAGGTTTCACTAGTGGCTTCTCTCAAGATAGCATAAGTATTACGGTGGGTGAACAAATTACTGTCGAGCAATTGATAGAAAAGTGCATAGTTATGAGAATATCTAGGCATGATCATGTATATAGGCATCACGTCCGCGACAAGTAGACCGAAATGTTTCTGCATCTACTACTATTACTCCACACATCGACCGCTATCCAGCATGCATCTAGAGTATTAAGTTCATAAGAACAGAGTAACACATTAGGCAAGATGACATGGTGTAGAGGGATAAACTCAAGAAATATGATATAAACCCCATCTTTTTATCCTCGATGGCAACAATACAATACGTGTCGTTTCACTTTCTGTCACTGGGATCGAGCAACACAAGATTGAACCCAAAGCTAAGCACTTCTCCCATTGCAAGAAAGATCAATCTAGTAGGCCAAACCAAACTGATAATTCGAAGAGACTTGCAAAGATATTAAATCATACATAAAAGAATTCAGAGGAGATTCAAATATTGTTCATAGATAATCTTGATCATAAACCCACAATTCATCGAATCTCGACAAACACACCGCAAAAAGAATTACATCGAATAGATCTCCAAGAGAATCGAGGAGAACTTTGTATTGAGATCCAAAGAGAGAGAAGAAGCCATCTAGCTAATAACTATGGACCCGAAGGTCTGTGGTAAACTACTCACACATCATCGGAGAGGCTATGGTGTTGATGTAGAAGCCCTCCGTGATCGATTCCACCTCCGGCAGAGTGCCGGAAAAGGCCCCGAGATGGGATCTCACGGGTACAGAAGGTTGCGGTGGTGGAAATAGGGTTTCGTGGTGCTCCTGGATGTTTTGGGGGTATTTGGGTATATATAGGAGGAAGAAGTAGGTCGGTGGAGCTGCGAGGGGCTAACGAGGGTGGGGGCGCGCCCAGGGGGGCAGGCGCGTCTCCCTGCCTTGTGGCCTCCTCGCTTCTTTCTTGATGTCCACTCCAAGTCCTCTGGATCACGTTTGTTCCAAAAATAAGTCTCCCGAAGGTTTCATTCCGTTTGGACTCCGTTTGATATTCCTTTTCTGCGAAACACTGAAATAGGCAAAAAAAAACAGCAATTTGCACTGGGCCTCCGGATAGCAAGTTAGTCCTAAAAATAATCTAAAAGTGCTTAGTAAAGCCCATTAAACAACCAAAACAGATAATATAATAGCATGGAACAATAAAAAATTATAGATACGTTGGAGACGTATCAAGCATCCCCAAGCTTAATTCCTGCTCGTCCTCGAGTAGTGAAATGATAAAAACAGAATTTTTGATGTGGAATGCTACCTAGCATAATTCTCAATGTAATTTTCTTTATTGTGGCATGAATGTTCAGATCCGAAAGATTCAAGACAAAAGTTTAATATTGACATAAAAATAACAATACTTCAAGCATACTAACAAAGCAATCATGTCTTCTCAAAATAACATGGCCAAAGAAAGTTATCCCTACAAAACCATATAGTCTGGCTATGCTCTATCTTCATCACACAAAAAATTTAAATCATGCACAACCCCGATGACAAGCCAAGCAATTGTTTCATACTTTTGATGTTCTCAAACTTTTTCAATCTTCACGCAATATATGAGCGTGAGCCATGGACATAACACTATATGTGGAATAGAATGGTGGTTGTGGAGAAGACAAAAAGGAGAAGATAGTCTCACATTAACTAGGCGTATCAATGGGCTATGGAGATGCCCATCAATAGATATCAATGTGAGTGAGTAGGGATTGCCATGCAACGGATGCACTAGAGCTATAAGTGTATGAAAGCTCAACAAAAGAAACTAACTGGGTGTGCATCCAACTCGCTTGCTCACGAAGACCTAGGGCATTTTGAGGAAGCCCATCATTGGAATACACAAGCCAAGTTCTATAATGTAAAATTCCCACTGGCATATGAAAGTGACAACATAGGAGACTCTGTATCATGAAGATCGTGGTGCTACTTTGAAGCACAAGTGTGGTAAAAGGATAGTAACATTGTCCCTTCTCTCTTTTTCTCTCATTTTTTTATTTGGGCCTTTCTCCTTTTTATGGCCTCTTTTCTTTCTCTCTTTTTTTAGTCCGGAGTCTCATCCCGACTTGTGGGGGAATCATAGTCTCCATCATCCTTTCCTCACTTGGGACAATGCTCTAATAATGATGATCATCACACTTTTATTTACTTACAACTCAATACTTAGAACAAAACATGACTCTATGTGAATGCCTGATACGTCCATTTTGCATCATGCTTTTATATCGATAGTTATGGCATTATGGGCTGTTATTACACATTATGTCACAATACTTATGCCTATTCTCTCTTATTTTACAAGGTTTACACGAAGAGGGAGAATGCCGGCAGCTGGAATTCTGGGCTGGAAAAGGAGCAAATATTAGAGACCTATTCTGCACAACTCCAAAAGTCCCGAAACTTCTCGGAGGCACGTTTTGGAATATATAAAAAATACTAGAGAAAGAATCAACCAGCGGGGGCCCACACCGTGGCCACGAGGGTGGGGGCACGCCCTACCCCCTGCCTCGTGGGCCTCCTGGCAGGCCTCCGGTGCCCATCTTCTGCTATATGAAGTCTTTTACCCTGGAAAAATCAGAAGCAAGCTTTCGGGACGAAACACCGCCGCCACGAGGCGGAACCTTGGCGGAACCAATCTAGGGCTCCGGCAGAGCTGTTCTGCCGGGGAAACATCCCTCCGGGAGGGGGAAATCATCACCATCATCATTGCCATCGATCCTCTCAGCAGGAGGGGGTCAATCTCCATCAACATCTTCACCAGCACCATCTCCTCTCAAACCCTAGTTCATCTCTTGTATCCAATCTTTGTCCCAAAACCTCAGATTGGTACCTGTGGGTTGCTAGTAGTGTTGATTACTCCTTGTAGTTGATGCTAGTTGGTTTATTTGGTGGAAGATCATATGTTCAGATCCTTTTTGCATATTAATACCCCTCTGATTATGAACATGAATATGATTTGTGAGTAGTTACGTTTGTTCCTGAGGACATGGGAGAAGTCTTGCTATAAGTAGTCATGTGAATTTGGTATTCGTTCGATATTTTGATGAGATGTATGTTGTCTTTCCTTTAGTGGTGTTATGTGAACGTCGACTACATGACACTTCACCATTGTTTGGGCCTAGAGGAAGGCATTGGGAAGTAATAAGTAGATGATGGGTTGCTAGAGTGACAGAAGCTTAAACCCTAGTTTATGAGGTGCTTCGTAAGGGGCTGATTTGGATCCATATGTTTCATGCTATGTAGTTGCAGATGCTTGCAATAGGTGTTAATCATAAGTGGGATGCTTGTCCAAGAAAGGGCAGCACCCAAGCACCGGTCCACCCACATACCAAATTATCAAAGTAACGAACGCGAATCATATGAGCGTGATGAAAGCTAGCTTGACGATAATTCCCATATGTCCTCGGGAGCGTTTTCCTTCATATAAGAGTTTGTCCAGGCTTGTCCTTTGCTAAAAAAAGGATTGGGCCATCTTCCTGCACCTTATTTACTTTCATTACTTGTTGCCTGTTACAAATTACCTTATCACAAAACTATCTGTTACCGATAATTTCAGTGCTTGCAGAGAATACCTTACTGAAAACCGCTTGTCATTTCCTTTTTCTCCTTGTTGGGTTCGACACTCTTACTTATCGAAAGGACTACGATAGATCCCCTATACTTGTGGGTCATCAAGACTCTTTTCTGGCACCGTTGCCGGGGAGTGAAGCGCCTTTCATAGGTGGAATTTGGTAAGGAAAAATTTATATAGTGTGCTGAAATTTACTGTCACTTGTTACTATGGAAAGTAATCCTCTGAGGGGCTTGTTCGGGGTATCTTCACCCTGACCAGTAGAGCAAAGAGTTGCTCCTCAACCTACTGAACCTACTGAAAATGTTTACTTTGGAATTCCTTCGGGTATGATAGAGAAACTGCTAGCTAATCCTTTCACAGGTGATGGAACATTACATCCCGATTTGCACCTAATCTATGTGGATGAAGTTTGTGGATTATTTAAGCTTGCAGGTATGTCCGAGGATGTTATCAAGAAGAAGGTCTTCCCTTTATCTTTGAAGGGAAAGGCATTGACATGGTTTAGGCTATGTGATGATATGGGATCATCGAACTACAACCGATTGAAATTGGAATTTCATCAGAAGTTTTATCCTATGCATCTTGTTCATCGTGATCGCAATTATATATATAATTTTTGGCCTCGCGAAGGAGAAAGCATCGCTCAAGCTTGGGGGAGGCTTAAATCAATGTTATATTCATGCCCCAATCATGAGCTCTCAAGAGAAATTATTATTCAAAATTTTTATGCTCGGCTTTCTCTCAATAATCGCTCCATGCTCGATACTTCTTGTACTGGTTCTTTTATGATGACGACTATTGAATTCAAATGGGATTTATTGGAAAGAATTAAACGCAACTATGACGATTGGGATCTCGATGAAGGTAAGGAGTCAGGTATAATACCTAAATTTGGTTGTGTTAAATCTTTTATGGATACCGATGTTTTCCGTGAGTTTAGCACTAAATATGGACTTGACTCTGAGATAGTAGCTTCTTTCTGTGAATCATTTGCTACTCATGTTGATCTCCCTAAGGAGAAGTGGTTTAAATATAATCCTCCCATTGAAGTAAAAGTAGTTGCACCTATTAAAGTTGAAGAAAAGACTATCACATATAATGATCCTATTGTTCCTACTACTTATATTGAGAAACCACCTTTCCCAGTTAGAATAAAGGATCATGCTAAAGCTTCAACTGTGATCAACAAAAGTAATATTAGGACACCCAAACCCCCTGAGCAAATTAAAGTTGAACCTAGTATTGCTATGGTTAAAGATCTCTTGGCTGGTAATATTGATGGGCATGTTATTTACTTCTGTGATGAAGCTGCTAGAATTGCTAGACCTGACACTAAAAATAAAAATAGACCTGTGGTAGGCATGCCTGTTATTTCTGTTAAAATAGGAGATCATTGTTATCATGGCTTGTGTGATATGGGTTCTAGTGCAAGTGCAATACCCCATTCCTTATACAAAGAAATTATGCATGATATTACACCTGCTAGGATAGAAGAAATTGATGTTACAATTAAGCTTGCCAATAGGGATACTATTTCACCAGTTGGGATTGTTAGAGATGTTGAAGTCTTGTGTGGGAAAGTTAAATATCCTGCTGATTTTCTTGTTCTTGGTTCCCAACAAGATAGATTTTGTCCCATTATATTTGGTAGACCCTTGTTGAATACTGTTAATGCTAGGATAGACTGCGAAAAGGATGTTGTTACTATTGGTTTGGGTGATATGTCTCATGAGTTTAATTTTGCTAAATTCCGTAGACAACCCCGTGATGAGGAATTGCCTAGTAAAGATGAAATTATTGGTCTTGCTTCTATTGCCGTGCCTCCTAATGTTCCTTTAGAACAATATTTGCTTGACCATGAAAATGATATGTTTATGAATGAAAGAAGGGAAATGGATGAAGTATTCTTTAAACAGAGACCCATTTTGAAACACAACTTGCCTGTTGAAATCCTAGGGGATCCTCCTCCGCCCAAGGGTGATCCCGTGTTTGAGCTTAAACCATTACCTGATACTCTTAAATATGCTTATCTTGATGAGAAAAAGATATATCCTGTTATTATTAGTGCTAACCTTTCAGAGCATGAAGAAAAGAAATTATTAAAAACTCTGAAGAAGCACCGTGCTGCTATTGGATATACTCTTGATGATCTTAAGGGCAATAGTCCCACTTTATGCCAGCACAAAATAAAATTGGAGAAAGACGCTAAACCAGTTGTTGATCACCAATGACGGTTAAATCCTAAGATGAATGAAGTGGTAAGAAAAGAAATACTAAAGCTTCTGGAGGCAGGTATAATCTATCCCGTTGCTGATAGTCAGTGGGTAAGTCCTGTCCATTGTGTCCCTAAGAAGGGAGGTGTCACTTTTGTTCCTAATGATAAAGATGAATTGATCCCGCAAAGAATTGTTATAGGTTATAGAATGGTAATGGATTTCCGTAAACTAAATAAAGCTACTAAAAAGGATCATTACCCTTTACCTTTCATTGATCAAATGCTAGAAATATTATCCAAACATACACATTTCTGCTTTCTAGATGGTTATTCTGGTTTCTCTCAAATACCCGTGTCAAAAGAGGATCAAGAAAAGACTACTTTTACTTGCCCTTTCGGTACATTTGCTTATAGACGTATGCCTTTTGGTTTATGTAATGCACCTCCTACCTTTCAAAGATGCACGATGGCTATATTCTCTGATTTTTGTGAAAAGATTGTTGAGGTTTTCATGGATGCTTCTTTTGATGATTGCTTGAGCAACCTTGATCGAGTTTTGCAGAGATGTGAAGAAACTAACCTTGTCTTGAATTGGGAGAAGTGCCACTTTATGGTTAATGAAGGTATTGTCTTGGGGCATAAAATTTCTGAAAGAGGTATTGAAGTTGATAAAGCTAAAGTTGATGCTATTGAAAAGATGCCGTGTCCCAAGGACGTTAAAGGTATAAGAAGTTTTGCTTGTTCATGCCGGTTTTTATAGGAGGTTCATTAAGGACTTCTCAAAAATTTCTAGGCCTCTGACTAATCTCTTACAAAAAGATGTTCCTTTTGTCTTTGATGGTGATTGTGTAGAAGCATTTGAAATACTTAAGAATTCTTTGATTTCTGCACCTATTGTCCAGCCACCTGATTGGAATTTACCCTTTGAAATTATGTGTGATGCTAGTGATTATGTTGTAGGTGTTGTTCTAGGACAAAGAGTTAATAAGAAATTAAATGTTATCCAATATGCTAGTAAAACTCTAGACAGTGCCCAGAGATATGCTACTACTGAAAAAGAATTTTTAGCAGTTGTATTCGCTTGTGATAAGTTCAGGCCTTATATTGTTGATTCTAAAGTAACTGTTCACACTGATCATGCTACTATTAAATATCTTATGGAAAATAAAGATCCTAAACCTAGACTTATTAGATGGGTTCTCTTGCTACAAGAATTTGATTTGCATATTATAGATAGAAAGGGAGCTGAGAACCCCGTTGCAGACAACTTGTCTGGGTTAGAGAATGTTCTTGATGACCCACTACCTATTGATGATAGCTTTCCTGATGAACAATTATCTGTCATAAATGCTTCTCGTACTGCTCCATGGTATGCTGATTATGCTAATTACATTGTTGCTAAATTTATACCACCTAGTTTCACATACCAGCAAAAGAAAAAGTTTTTCTATGATTTAAGACATTACTTCTGGGATGACCCACACCTTTATAAAGAAGGAGTAGATGGTGTTATTAGACGTTGTATACCTGAGCATGAACAGGAACAGATCCTACGCAAGTGTCACTCCGAGGCTTATGGAGGACACCACGCTGGAGATAGAACTGCACATAAGGTATTGCAATCCGGTTTTTATTGGCCTACTCTCTTCAAAGATGTCCGTAAGTTTGTCTTTTCTTGTGATGAATGTCAAAGAATTGGTAATATTAGGAGACGTCAAGAAATGCCTATGAACTATTCACTTGTTATAGAACCATTTGATGTTTGGGGCTTTGATTATATGGGGTCGTTTCCTTCCTCTAATGGGTATACACATATTTTAGTTGCTGTTGATTACGTTAATAAGTGGGTAGAAGCTATTCCAACTAGTAGCACTGATCATAACACCTCTATTAAGATGCTTAAAGAAGTTATTTTTCTGAGGTTTGGAGTCCCTAGATACTTAATGCCTGATGGTGGTTCACATTTTATTCATGGTGCCTTTCGTAAAATGCTTGCTAAGTATGATGTTAATCACATAATTGCATCTCCATACCACCCACAGTCTAGTGGTCAAGTGGAATTGAGTAATAGAGAGCTCAAATTAATTTTGCAAAAGACTGTTAATAGATCTAGAAAGAATTGGTCCAAGAAACTTGATGATGCATTATGGGCCTATATAACTGCATATAAAAATCCTATGGGTATGTCTCCGTATAGAATGGTTTATGGAAAAGCATGTCACTTACCTCTCGAACTAGAACATAAGGCATATTGGGCCATTAAAGAGCTCAATTATGATTTCAAACTTGCCGGTGAGAAGAGGCTATTTGACATTAGCTCACTGGATGAATGGAGAACCCAGGCCTATGAGAATGCCAAACTGTTTAAAGAAAAAGTTAAAAGATGGCATGAAAAAAGGATACAAAAGCGTGAGTTTAATGTAGGTGATTATGTGTTGCTATTCAACTCTCGTTTAAGATTTTTTGCAGGAAAACTTCTCTCTAAATGGGAAGGTCCTTATGTTATCGAGGAGGTCTATCGTTCCAGTGCCATAGAAATTAACAACTTCGAAGGCACAAATCCGAAGGTGGTGAATGGTCAAAGAATCAAACATTATATCTCAGGTAATCCAATAAATGTTGAAACCAATGTTATTGAAACCGTAACCCTGGAGGAATACATAAGGGACACTTTCCAGAATGTTTCAGACTCCAAAAAGGAATAGGTATTTGGTACGGTAAGTAAACCGACTCCAAAACAGTTCTAATGGCAATTTTTCTTCATTTTGGAATATTTAAGAAAATAGGAAAATAAGAAGTAGTCCGGGAAGGACAGGAGGCGTCCAAGAGGGTGGAGGGTGCGCCCTACCCTCCTAGGCGCGCCCCCTACCTCGTGGGCACCTCGTGTGCCCTCCGGACTCCGTTTTCTTGCACGATACTTCTTTTGGTCGGTAAAAATTCATTATATAATCTCCCGAAGATTTTGACCACCGTACCACGCAAATATCCTCTGTTTTTTTTCGAGCTGCTTTTCTGACAGATTTAGATCACCATGACATCTCCAAGCGCCCCCAAGGACAAGTTCTTCGAGAAGGTCATCAACCCCTACCTCGCGGAGGTGCTGCAACACCCTCAAACCATTGAGATGCGTGAGGGGTTGCTACACATCCGCGATGTTGAGGGACCAAGGAGGACCGGAAGCATGGAGACAAGACTCGAAGCAATGGAGCAACAAGATTTCAAGTGCCAAGAGATGGTGGAACGTGGACTCGATGCCAACCACATAATGATCACGGAGTTCACCAGCAACCACAAGCTAGATGCCAAGAACATTGGGGAGACCATGTTCAAGCTTCACGAGAAAATCGAGCATCTCCAAGCCCAGATCTATGACCTGCAAAACCAAAACTGTGAGTATGAATATAGATTCAAGAGGATGAGTTTGGCTACAGATTTGAGGATCCCGGAGACTCGATGATCCTGCTATGATGGTGAGCCTATGCCTTGGAAGATGGACGACAAGCCTACGTCATCAACAACTCCATCATCACCACCCCCAAGGAAGGAGACATAATTACATGGGTATGGGCACTCCCCTTGGCAACTGTCAAGCTTGGGGGAGGTGCCCCGGTATCGTATCACCATCACACTCCTATCTTTACCATTTTTCTTAGTTCGATCCTTTTGGTAATATCTTGATCTAGTAGAATAAAGTTTTAGTATGATCTAGTTTGAGTTTTACTTTATGATCCCTCTATGTAATCGAGTCTGTGAGCTATATACAATAAAGATTAGTTTTGAGTCAAGGGCTTGATTATCTTTCTATGATCTTCAGGGAAATAAAAGAAAAAGAAAGAATAAAAAGAAATAAAGAGATCATATTGATATTATGGAGAGTAATGACTTCACATATAAAGAGTATGATGAATAAAAGTTGTTGAGAGTTGACAAACATAGTTTTGGTCATCGTTGCAATTAATAGGAAGTAATAAAGAAAGATAGGTTTTCACATATAAATATACTATCTTGGACACCTTTTATGATTGTGAGCACTCATTAAAATATGACATGCTAAAGAGTTGATGTTGGACAAGGAAGACAACGTAATGGGTTATGTTTTCTTATATCTGAAATAAAGTATATTGTCATGGATCATCAAACATGCTGAGCTTGCCTTTCTCCCTCATGCTAGCCAAATTCTTTGCACCAAGTAAAGATACTACTTGTGTTTCCGAATATCCTTAAACCCAGTTTTGCCATGAGAGTTCACCATACCTACCTACGGATTGAGTAAGATCCTTCAAGTAAGTTGTCATGTTGCATGCAATAAAAATTGCTCTCTAAATATGTATGATTTATTAGTGAGGAGAAAATAAGCTTTATACGATCTTGTGATGTGGAAGTAATAAAAGCGACGGACTGCATAATAAAGGTCCATATCACAAGTGGCAATATAAAGTGACGTTCTTTCGCATTAAGATTTTGTGCATCTAACCATAAAAGCACATGACAACCTATGATTCCCTCTGCGAAGGGCCTATCTTTTATTCTTGTCTCATACCTTATACAAGAGTCATGGTGATCTTCACCTTTCCTTTCTACATTTTATCCTTTGGCAAGCACAATGTGTTGGAAAGATCCTGATATATATATCCAATTGGATGTAAGTTAGCATGAACTATTATTGTTGACATTACCCTTGAGGTAAAAGGTTGGGAGGCAACACTATAAGCCCCTATCTTTCTCTGTGTCCGATTAAAACTCCATAACCATATTGCGTGAGTGTTAGCAATTGTGAAAGACTAAATGATAGTTGAGTACTGTGGACTTGCTGAAAAGCTCTTATATTGACTCTTTCAGATGTTATGATAAATTGCAATTGCTCCAATGACCGAGTTAATAGTTTGTTAGTTCTCAATGAAGTGTCTGATTCATACTTTACATTGTGAATAGATAGTTACTTTAGCCTAAGAAATCATATGACAATATCTATATATGTTGTTGTTATAAGAATGATCATGATGCCCTCATGTCCGTATTTTATTTTATCGACACCTCTATCTCTAAACATGTGGACATATTTATCGTTATCGACTTCCGCTTGAGGACAAGCGAGGTCTAAGCTTGGGGGAGTTGATACGTCCATTTTGCATCATGCTTTTATATCGATATTTATGGCATTATGGGCTGTTATTACACATTATGTCACAATACTTATGCCTATTCTCTCTTAGTTTACAAGGTTTACACGAAGAGGGAGAATGCCGACAGCTGGAATTCTGGGCTGGAAAAGGAGCAAATATTAGAGACCTATTCTGCACAACTCCAAAAGTCACGAAACTTCACGGAGGCACGTTTTGGAATATATAAAAAATACTGGAGAAAGAATCAACGAGAGGGGGCCCACACCCTGGCCATGAGGGTGGGGGCGCGCCCTACCCCCTAGGCGCGCCACCTGCCTCGTGGGCCCCCTGGCAGGCCTCCGGTGCCCATCTTCTGCTATATGAAGTCTTTTACCCTGGAAAAAATCAGAAGCAAGATTTTGGGACGAAACACCGCCGCCACGAGGCGAAACCTTGGCGGAACCAATCTAGGGCTCCGGCGGAGCTGTTCTGCCGGGGAAACATCCCTCCGGGAGGGGGAAATCATCATCATCGTCATCACCATTGATCCTCTCAGCGGGAGGGGGTCAATCTCCATCAACATCTTCACCAACACCATCTCCTCTCAAACCCTAGTTCATCTCTTGTATCCAATCTTTGTCCCAAAACCTCAGATTGGTACATGTGGGTTGCTAGTAGTGTTGATTACTCCTTGTAGTTGATGCTAGTTGGTTTATTTGGTGGAAGATCATATGTTCAGATCCTTTATGCATATTAATACCCCTCTGATTATGAACATGAATATGATTTGTGAGTAGTTACGTTTGTTCCTGGGGACATGGGAGAAGTCTTGCTATAAGTAGTCATGTGAATTTGGTATTCGTTCGATATTTTGATGAGATGTATGTTGTCTTTCCTCTAGTGGTGTTATGTGAACGTCGACTACATGACACTTCACCATTCTTTGGGCCTAGAGGAAGGCATTGGGAAGTAATAAATAGATGATGGGTTGCTAGAGTGATAGAAGCTTAAACCCTGGTTTATGAGTTGCTTCGTAAGGGGCTGATTTGGATCCATATGTTTCATGCTATGGTTAGGTTTACCTTAATACTTCTTTTGTAGTTGTGGATGCTTGCAATAGGGGTTAATCATAAGTGGGATGCTTGTCCAAGAAAGGGCAGCACCCAAGCACCGGTCCACCCACATACCAAATTATCAAAGTAACGAACGCGAATCATGTGAGCGTAATGAAAGCTAGCTTGACGATAATTCCCATTTGTCCTCGGGAGCGTTTTCCTTCATATAAGAGTTTGTCTAGGCTTGTCCTTTGCTACAAAAAGGATTGGGCCATCTTGCTGCACCTTATTTACTTTCATTAATTATTGCCCGTTACAAATTACCTTATCACAAAACTATCCGTTACCGATAATTTCAGTGCTTGCAATGCCTCCGGCGGTGTACCGGGATATGCAATGAATTAAGAGTGACATGTATGAAAGAATTATGAATAGTGGATTTACCACAAATTAGATGTCAACTACATGATCATGCAAAGCAATATGACAATGATGAAACGTGTCATAATAAACGGAACGGTGGTAAGTTGCATGGCAATATATCTCGGAATGGCTATGGAAATGCCATAATAGGTAGGTATGGTGGCTGTTTTGAGGAAGGTATATGGTGGGTGTATGATACCGGCGAAAGGTGCGCGGTATTAGAGAGGCTAGCAATGGTGGAATAGTGAGAGTGCGTATAATCCATGGACTCAACATTAGTCATAAAGAACTCACACACTTATTGCAAAAATCTATTAGTTATCGAAACGAAGTACTACGCGCATGCTCCTAGGGGGATAGATTGGTAGGAAAAGACCATCGCTCGTCCCCGACCACTACTCATAAGGAAGACAATCAATAAATAAATCATGCTCCGACTTCATCACATAACGGTTCACCATACGTGCATGCTACGGGAATCACAAACTTTAGAACAAGTATTTCTCAAATCCACAACTACTCAACTAGCATGACTCTAATATCACCATCTTCATATCTCAAAACAATCATAGAGAATCAAACTTCTCATAGTATTCAATGCACTTTATATGATAGTTTTTATTATGCCCATCTTGGATGCTCATCACTTTAGGACTAATTTTTAACCAAAGAAAATTACCATGTTGTTCTAAAGGATTCTCAAAATAGTATAAGTGAAGCATGAGAGATCAATTATTTCTATAAAATAAAACCACCACCATGCTCTAAAAGGATATAAGCGAAGCACTAGAGCAAAATTAGCTAGCTCAAAAGATATAAGTGAAGCACATAGAGTATTCTAATAAATTCCGATTCATGTGTGTCTCTCCCAAAAGGTGTGTAAAGAAAGGATGATTGTGGTAAACTAAAAAGCAAAGACTCAAATCATACAAAACGCTCCAAGCAAAACATATATCATGTGGTGAATAAAAATATACCATCAAGTAAAGTTGCCGATGGACGAAGACGAAAGAGGGGATGCCTTCCGGGGCATCCCCAAGCTTAGGCTTTTGGTTGTCCTTGAATTTTACCTTGGGCATCCCCAAGCTTAGGCTCTTGCCACTCCTTATTCCATAATCCATCAAATCTTTACCCAAAAACTTGAAAACTTCACAACACAAAACTCAACAGAAAATCTCATGAGCTCCGTTAGCGAAAGACAACAAACCACCACTTCAAGGTACTGTAATTAACTCATTCTTTATTTATATTGGTGTTAAACCTACTGTATTCCAACTTCTCTATGGTTCATACCCTCCGATATTAGCCATAGATTCGTCAAAATAAGCAAACAACACACGAAAAAACAGAATCTGTCAAAAACAGAACAGTATGTAGTAATCTGTATCAAACGCAAACTTCGGGAACTCCAAAAATTCTACCAAAATAGTAAGACCTATATAATTTGATTATTGATCTACTGCAATTGGAATCAGTATTTTATCACTTTCTGGTGATTTTTAACAATTGTTTTCGTGAGCAGAAAGTTTCTAACTTTTTCAGCAAGATCAAATAACTATCACCCAAGAAGATCCTATAGGTTTTACTTGGCATAAACACTAATTAAAACATAAAACCACATCTAACCAGAGGCTAGATCAATTAATTATTAGTAAACAGAAACAAAAATAAAATTGGGTTGCCTCCCAACAAGCGCTATCGTTTAACGCCCCTAGCTAGGCATAAAGGCAAGGATAGATCTAAGTATTGCCATAATAATGGTAAGGTAAATCGCGAAAACTCCTCTCATATTCCCTACGTTCAGTAGCAAGTTTTATTTGTGGCAAGTAAAAATAATCAAAAGGGCTAAATTTAATGGGACAAAAGTCCCCAAGATCAAGCTCGGGAGGTATGGGTTCCTCCTTTGGCCCCTTATATTGCACAACCAATTCATCATTATAAGCGTTCTTTTGGCAAAAAGTCATGAGCCTTTGTTCAAGAAAAAACCCTAACCCATTATTCTGAATAGCAAAATCATCATTGAGTTCAGAAATTCCATCAACTAGAACATCGGTAGGAACCTTCTTTCTAAGGATCGTAAACGCATTAAGTCTTCTTGATTAAAAAGGATAGCTTCTATGGGAGGACGACCAGCGTCCACCCTATAATGCGCAAAAATTTCATTGGCTTCTTTCATTATAAATCTAAACTCATGTGCCAAAAAGATAGTAGCTGCTCGCTTAACAGAAGAGTGCTCAATATTGGAAAATTCTAGAAAAATCCTTTGAATGCAAGGATGCATATGAATAAAATGTCTTTCAAGTTGAATTACGAGCAAAGATATAGCATCTGCAAGACTACTAGTTCTATGAAGAATAGATCCACCCATAGTGGGCAAAGCACCGGCACAAGTAAAGAAATCTTGAATAACTCCTTTTTCAATAATATTACCACTACCGATTCGAAACTTTTTTGTATCTAAGATAGTGGGTTCTTCACGAGGATCATCAAAAGCATCAAAGTTTCCCATGTTATTACTATTGTCCTTATCAATGATAACCTCCCCAGTTTCAGACATAATGGCAGCAAATACCACAAGGAGCAAGCGAAAAAGGGGTGAACGGAAAAAGAGGGCGAATAAAACGGTAAGGGTGAAGTGGGGGGAGAGGAAAATGAGAGGCAAATGGCAAATAATATAATGCGAGGGATAAGAGTTTGTGATGGGTACTTGGTATGTCTTGACTTGACTTGACTTTGCGTAGATCCCTCCGGCAACGGCGCCAGAAATCGCACGTTGGCGGGAGATCAAATCTTGACTTGACTTGGTGTAAGCCTCCCCGGCAACGGCGCCAGAAATCCTTCTTGCTACCTCTTGAGCATGTGTTGGTTTTCCCTTGAAGAGGAAAGGGTGATGCAACAAAGTAGCGTAAGTATTTCCCTCAGTCTTGAGAACCAAGGTATCAATCCAGTAGGAGGATACACACAAGTCGCCTTGTACCTATACAAACAAATAAGAACCATGCAACCAACGCGATAAAGGGGTTGTAAATCCCTTCACGGCCACTTGCAAAAGTGAGATCTGATAGAGATAATAAGATAAATATTTTTGGTATTTTTATGATAAAGACTGAAAGTAAAGATTGCAAAGTAAAATAGATTGGAAACTTGTATGATGGAGAATAGACCCGGGGGGCATAGGTTTCACTAGTGGCTTCTCTCAAGATAGCATAAGTATTACGGTGGGTGAACAAATTACTGTCGAGCAATCGATAGAAAATTGCATAGTTATGAGAACATCTAGGCATGATCATGTATATAGGCATCACGTCCGCGACAAGTAGACCGAAACGATTCTGCATCTACTACTATTACTCCACACATCGACAGCTATCCAGCATGCATCTAGAGTATTAAGTTCATAAGAACAGAGTAACGCATTAGGCAAGATGACATGATGTACAGGGATAAACTCAAGCAATATGATATAAACCCCATCTTTTTATCCTCGATGGCAACAATACAATACGTGTCGTTTCCCTTTCTGTCACTGGGATCGAGCAACGCAAGATTGAACCCAAAGCTAAGCACTTCTCCCATTGCAAGAAAGATCAATCTAGTAGGCCAAACCAAACTGATAATTCGAAGTGACTTGCAAAGATATTAAATCACACATAAAAAAATTCAGAGGAGATTCAAATATTGTTCATAGATAATCTTGATCATAAACCCACAATTCGTCGGATCTCGACAAACATACCACAAAAAGAATTATGTCGAATAGATCTCCAAGAGAATTGAGGAGAACTTTGTATTGAGATCCAAAGAGAGAGAAGAAGCCATCTAGCTAATAACTATGGACCCGAAGGTCTGTGGTAAACTACTCACACATCATCGGAGAGGCTATGGTGTTGATGTAGAAGTCCTGCATGATTGATTCCCCCTCCGGCAGGGCGCCGGAAAAGGCCCCAAGTGGGATCTCACGGGTATAGAAGGTTGCGGCGGTGGAAATAGGGTTTCGTGGTGCTCCTGGATGTTTTTGGGGTATATGGGTATATATAGGAGGAAGAAGTAGGTCGGTGGAGCTGCGAGGGGCCCACGAGGGTGGGGGCGCGCCCAGGGGGGCAGGCGCGCCTCCCTTCCTCGTCGCCTCCTCGCTTCTTTCTTGACGTCCACTCCAAGTCCTCTGGATCACGTTTGTTCCAAAAATAACTCTCTCGAAGGTTTCATTCCGTTTAGACTCCGTTTGATATTCCTTTTCTGCGAAATACTAAAATAGGCAAAAAACTACAATTTGCACTGGGCCTCCGGCTAGCAAGTTAGTCCTAAAAATAATCTAATATTGCTTAGTAAAGCCCATTAAACATCCAAAACAGATAATATAATAGCATGGAACAATCAAAAATTATAGATACGTTGGAGACGTATCATGGCTCCCCTGGATGTTTTTGGGGTATAAGAGTATATATAGGAGGAAGAATT
>NC_057796.1:301619699-301631391 GCF_018294505.1 Triticum aestivum
CCCTCCACCCTTGTGGCCGCCTCGAGGCTCCTCTCACTTGCACTTCAAGTCTCCTGGGTGTCTTCTGGTCCAAGAAAAATCATGGCGAAAGTTTTATTCCGTTTGGACTCCGTTTGGTATTCCTTTTCTGCGAAACTCTAAAACAAGGAAAAATAGAAACTGGCACTGGGCTCTAGGTTAATTGGTTAGTCCCTAAAATCATATAAAATAGCATATTAATGCATATAAAACATAAAAACAGATAATATAATAGCATGGAACAATCAAAAATTATAGATACGCTGGAGACGTATCAGGCGCCTCCAACGGTCGGCCGCCCCCTCTCCCGCAGGTTTGATGAGATAAAAAAGACCGAACTTCTCGTTAAATTTATGTGCATATATCCGAGGAATTTGCATATGGATATATATGTGTGATGAATGTGTACGTGTGTGTCATTAGTTGCTAGCTATAGAAATTGCACAATGCTCGTGAATTATTGTTGTGTCATGCGATATTGATATGTTTCATTTTGCACGAATGTCTACAGCTAGCGTTGCTAATGTTTTGGCGAAACGTTCATTCATTTTTGTTTCGTCAAATTTCTGGCACTCATAATGTCCCCTTTTTAGCAAAGGTCTTGCCGAAATTTTTATGCCGTCATTGTTAATATATCTAATTATTTTAGTACTTTTACCTTTGCAACGCTAGTTGATCGCCGCCTATCGAAAGATTCAATATGGATTGGAGTATGAAGGCCTTTCTCAATTTTGCAGTGATAAATACGATACAAAAAGGGTGAAGTGCAGATATTATGTCCATGTTCGACATGCGAAAATGGAGTTTTGCACAATTCGTTCGATGGCAGTGTGCTGGCACACTTGCTCCGTCGCGGTTTCGTCGATGGTTATACACGGTGGACAAGGCATGGTGAGGAGGATGTTAGCGATGATGAAGGAGGAAACAATGATGCGTAAAACTTTGGCGATGAAGAAGAGCCGCCAAAAGGAGGAAACAATGAACATGCGCACGGAGGAGGAAATGTTGAAATGCCACCCAAACATGAAGAGGATCATGAGACTATCACACATGATATGTCATTGGCTACAATGCTACAGGATCCTCATGTCAAAGATCTGCTTAGGAAGAAGACAATAACCGAGAGAGCTGCTATTAAAGAGGCTCTAAAGTTGGCGCAACTGGAAACAGACGCGAAAACTCTATGAAGGTTGCGATCCTGAGCACACCCACCTGCACGTCACACTCAAACTTCTGGACATCAAGGCAAGATTCATGAGTACGGATGCAAGTCTGGATGCTACATTGGAATATTTGCACAAAGTTTTGCCGAAGGAGAATTTGTTGCCTCGTAGTGTAGATGAGGCGAAGAAGATCGTGTGTCTGCTTGATTTGCCGCGTGTAAGATATCACACATGCATAAATAATTGCATCTTATATAGGAATGAGCATGAGAAAAAAATTGAGTGTCCAACTTGCAACGAACCCCGATACAAGCCTGGAAAGAAGGAACCTCAAAAGGTTGTATGGTACCTTCCGTTGATTCCTCGCTTGCAGCGATATTTCGCTGACCCGAAGGAAGCAAAGAACATGACTTGGCACAAGACAGGAAAGTCTAAAAATGATGGGATTCTGAGACATATCGGAGATGGTTGTCAGTGGAAAGCACTGGACAATTTAGAACCAAAATTCGCAGCTGAAGCAAGAAACCCTAGATTGGGTGTCAGTAGTGATGGACTAAATCCATTTGGCAACCAGAGTAGAACACATAGTACATGGCCCGTATTTGTAAGGTTGTACAATCTCCCGCCCTGGCTCTACATGAAACAAAAGTACATACACATGGTTATGCTAATTCAAGGGCAAACCTAACCTGGCTATGATATCAACACATATCTTGAGCTATTGAAGGACTAGTTAGAAATATTATGGAAGCCTGAGGGGTCAAAACCTGGGATGCTAGCACAGGAAACTATTTTCACATGAGAGCAGCATTGCTCACGACCGTTCATGACTATCTGGGTTACAGATATATTTCCGGACAGGCGTGCCACAGACACTGTGGTTGTGTTTAATGTATGGATGACACATCTTTTCGGTAGCTATCAAAATATGGCAGTAGCAAAATAGTGTTCATGGGCCATAGAAGGTGGCTTCACAAAGATGACGAGTGGAGAACTCGTGGAGATCTGTTCGATGATACGTCTCCATCGTATCTATAATTTTTGATTGTTCCATGCCAATATTATACAACTTTCATATACTTTCGGCAACTTTTTATACTATTTTTGCGACTAACATATTGATCCAGTGCCAAGTGCCAGTTCCAGTGTGTTGCATATTTTTGTTTCGCAGAAACCCCATATCAAACGGAGTCCAAACGGGATAAAAACGGATGGAGAATATTTTTGGAATATTTGTGAAATATGGGAAGAAGAATCAACGCGAGAAGGTGCCCGAGGGGGCCACAAGGCAGGGGGGCGCACCCCTGACCCTCGTGGGCCCCCGTAAGGCGGTTGCTACTCTTCTTTGGCCGCAAGAAAGCTAATTTTCGGAGAAAAATCTGGGCGAAGGTTTCAATCCAATCGGAGTTACGGATCTCCGGATATATAAGAAACGGTGAAAGGGCAGAATCCCATAACGGAGAAACAGAGAGAGACAAAGAGACAGATCCAATCTCGGAGGGGATCTCGCCCCTCCCATGCCATGGAGACCAAGGACCAGAAGGGAAACCCTTCTCCCATCTAGGGAGGAGGTCAAGGAAGAAGAAGAAGGAGGGGGGCTCTCTCCCCCTCGCTTCCGGTGGCGCCGGAGTGCCACCGGGGCCCATCATCATCACCGCAATCTTCACCAATAACTTCACCGCCATCATCACCAACTCTTCCCCCCTCTATGCAGTGGTGTAACCCCTCTTTTACCCGCTCTAATCTCTACTTAAACATGGTGCTCAACACTATATATTATTTCCCAATGATGTATGGCTATCCTATGATGTTTGAGTAGATCCGTTTTGTCCTATGGGTTAATTGATGATCGTGATTGGTTTGAGTTGCATGTTTTATTATTGGTGCTGTACTATGGTGCGCTCCATGTCGTGCAAGCATGAGGGATCCCCTCTGTAGGGTTTGCAATATGTTCATGATTTGCTTATGGTGGGTGGCGTGAGTGACAGAAGCACATACCCGAGTAAGTAGGTTGTTTGCGTATGGGAATAAAGAGGACTTGATACTTTAATGCTATGGTTGGGTTTTACCTTAATGATCTTTTGTAGTTGCGGACGCTTGCTAGAGTTCCAATCATAAGTGCATATGATCCAAGTAGAGAAAGTATGTTAGCTTATGCCTCTCCCTCATATAAAATTGCAATAACGATTACCGGTCTAGTTATCGATTGCATAGGGACAAATAACTTTCTCGTGACAAAAAGCTCTTTACTAAAACTAATTTAGTTGTGTATTTATCTAAACAGCCCCTACTTTTTATTTACATGCTCTTTATTATTTTGCAAACCTATCCGAAAACACCTACAAAGTACTTCTAGTTTTATACTTGTTCTAGGTAAAGCGAACGTCAAGCGTGCGTAGAGTTGTATCGGTGGTAGGTAGAACTTGAGGGAATATTTGTTCTAACTTTAGCTCCTCATTGGGTTTGACACTCTTACTTATCGAAAGAGGCTACAATTGATCCCCTATACTTGTGGGTTATCAAGACCTTTTTCTGGCGCCGTTGCTGGGGAGTCATAGCGTGGGGTGAATATTCTCGTGTGTGCTTGTTTACTTTATCACTAAGTAATTTTTATTTGCTGTTCTTAGTTGTTCTCTATCTTTAGTTATGGATATGGAACACGAAATACCAAAAAAATTAGGTTTACTTGCTACTCATGGAGATGGGGAACCTCCTAAAACCCTCGATGCTCGTTATGTGATAGGTATTATGTACTACTTTGATAATCCTGAGAAAACCCCATTCAATTTGGTAATGGGAGACACGTTGGATCAACGTGAATACTTTAGGGATTATCGCTTGACTCAAAAAGGGAAACTATTATGGGATCAAATTTATATGTTGAAGTGGTATGCTCGGCAACTATGCTTGAGATATGATTATACTTGTTGCTCTAGGATGAAGGCTCCACACCTCCCCTTTTCATGCAAATTTAATGATAATAAAACTTTAGCTTTTTATGCTAATGGTATATATGATTACTATGATGTGGAACAAATAGAAGAATTTTTTGCTTTTATGGGTGCTTATGAAATTGAATCTTTGTTCAAAGAGTGTAAAAATCTTTATGATGCTGTTTATAGACCTGAAAATTTAGCTACCCTTAAATATTGCTATGAGAATTATGAATTCAATTCCGATATTGATGAATTTATTGAGAAAGTCTCCGCTGTCCAAGAAGAGATTAATATTTTGCAGGAGCCTATGGAAGAAAAAATTATTGGCATTGTGAGGAGGAGAGCGAAGAACAAAAGGAGGAAGAGCGGATTGATCACCCGTGCCCACCTTCTAATGAGAGTAACTCTTCAACTCATACATTGTTTTATTTCCCTTCGTGCTTACCGAAGGATGATTGTTATGATGATTGTTATCATCCCGTTGGTTCTCTTGAAATATCCCTTTTTGATGATGCTTGCTATGCTTGTGGCCAAGATGCCAATATGAATTATGCTTATGGATATGAACTTGCTATAGTTCCTTATGTTAAACATGAAAATGTTGCTATTGCACCCACACATGATAGTCCTATTATCTTTTTGAATTCTCCCAACTACACAATATCAGAGAAGTTTAACCTTATTAAGGATTATATTGATGGGTTGCGTTTTACTATTACACATGATGATTTTGATAGATATAATATGCATGTGCTTGCTACTCCTACTTGCAATTATTATGAGAGAGGAACTACATCTCTGCCTCTTTATGGTTCCAATACGATAGAATTGCAAGAAACTGTTTATACTATGCATTGGCCTTTACTGTGTGTGCATGAATTGTTCTTTTATGACATGCCGATGCATAGGAAGAGAGTTAGACTTCGTTGTTGCATGATGTATGTTACTTTGTGCTCACTACTAAATCACACATCATTTTTAATTAAAATTGGCTTTGATATACCTTGGGATTCGGGTGGATCCATTACTTGAGCACTATATGCCTAGCTTAATGGCTTTAAAGAAAGCGCTGCCAGGGAGACAACCCGGAAGTTTTAGAGAGTCATTTATTTCTGTTGAGTGCTTTTATAAAGTTTAAAAACAAAAATAGATAAAGAGGGGAACCCAAAACTTTTTCAAAAAGGAAAGTGAAAGTGAGAGAGACAAGCATGGTTGAAGTGGGGGAGCTCCTTGAACTTTGTTCATGCTCACGGAAACTTTGTGAATCTTGATTACAGAAAATTTTCAACAAAAATAATTATCCCCTTGTACAATTCCATTGTATTACAAAAATAATGTGCCAAGATTTGCCTTTAGGATGTTTACATTGCTTGTTGGTTTGTGCGGTGCAGAACAGAAACTTTGGCTGTAGTGCGTGATTTTAATTTTTTTCACTGGAATGTCAAACGGTTCTGAAACTTTTTGGACTATCTTTCTACACAAATTGTTTATTTTTCCTAATTTTTGTAGAATTTTTGGAGTACCATAGGTATGGTGAATGTTCATATTATTACAGACTGTTCTGTTTTAGAGAGATTCTGTTTTTGATGCAACTATCGATTTATATCACTGGATTAAGCCATGGAAAAGTTATATTACAGTAGATACAGTGCAAAAATAAAATATTAATTGGTTTGCAACGGTACTTAGAGTAGTGGTTTGCTTTATTATACTAACGGATCTTACCGAGCTTTCTGTTGAGTTTTGTGTGGATGAAGTGTTCGAAGATCGAGGATGTCTCGATGTGAGGAGAAGAAGGAGAGTCAAGAGCTCAAGCTTGGGGATGCCCAAGGCACCCCAAGTAAATATTCAAGGAGACTCAAGCGTCTAAGCTTGGGGATGCCCCTGAAGGCATCCCATCTTTCTTCAACAAGTATCGGTATGTTTTCGAATTCGTTTCGTTCATGCGATATGTGCAAATCTTGGAGCGTCTTTTGCATTTAGTTTTCATTTTTCTTTTATGCACCATGCTGGTATGAGATAGTCCTTGGTTGATTTATAGAATGCTCTTTGCACTTCACTTATATCTTTTGAGTATGGCTTTATAGAATGCTTCATGTGCTTCACTTATATCATTTGAAGTTTGGATTGCCTGTTTCTCTTCACATAGAAAACCGCCATTTGTAGAATGCTCTTTTGCTTCACTTATATTTGTTAGAGCATGGGCATACCTTTTGTATAAATAATTAAACTCTCTTGCGTCACTTATATCTATTTAGAGAGATGACAGGAACTGGTTATTCACATGGTTAGTCATAAAATCCTACATAAAACTTGTAGATCACTGAATATGATATGTTTGATTCCTTGCAATAGTTTTGCGATATAAAGGTGGTGATATTAGAGTCGTGCTAGTTGAGCAATTGTGAAATTGAGAAATACTTGTGTTGAGGTTTGCAAGTCCCGTAGCATGCACGTATGGTGAACCGTTATGCAACGAAGTTGGAGCATGAGGTATTTATCGATTGTCTTCCTTATGAGTGGCGGTCGGGGACGAGCGATGGTCTTGTCCTACCAATCTATCCCCCTAGGGGCATGCGTAGTAGTACTTTGCTTCGAGGGCTAATAAACTTTTGCAATAAGTATATGAGTTCTTTATGACTAATGTGAGTCCATGGATTATACGCACTCTCACCCTTCCATCATTGCTAGCCTCTTCGGTACCGTGCATTGCCCTTTCTCACCTCGAGAGTTGGTGCAAACATCGCCGGTGCATCCAAACCCTGTGATACGATACACTCTATCACACATAAGCCTCCTTATATCTTCCTCAAAACAGCCACCATACCTACCTATCATGGCATTTCCATAGCCATTCCGAGATATATTGCCATGCAACTTCCATCATCATCATATACATGACTTGAGCATTTATTGTCATATTGCTTTGCATGATCGTAAGATAGCTAGCATGAAGTTTTCATGGCTTGTCCATTTTTGATGTCATTGCTACGCTATATCATTGCACATCTCGGTACACCGCCGGAGGCATTCATATAGAGTCATATCTTTGTTCTAGTATCGAGTTGTAATATTGAGTTGTAAGTAAATAAAAGTGTGATGATCATCATTATTAGAGCATTGCCCTAGTGAGGAAAGGATGATGGAGACTATGATTCCCCAGAAGTCGGGATGAGACTCCGGACTTTAAAAATAAATAAAAGAGGCCAAAGAAGCCCAAAAAAGAGAGGCCAAAGAAGCCCACCAAAACAGAGAGAAAAAGAGAGAAGGGGCAATGTTACTATCCTTTTACCACACTTGTGCTTAAGAGTAGCACCATGTTCTTCATATAGAGAGTCTCTTGAGTTATCACTTTCATATACTAGTGGGAATTTTCATTATAGAACTTGGCTTGTATATTCCAATGATGGGCTTCCTCAAAATGCCCTAGGTCTTCATGAGCAAGCAAGTTGGATGCACACGCACTTAGTTTCAGTTTGAGCTTTCATACACGTATACCTCTAGTGCATCCGTTGCATGGCAATCCCTACTACTCACATTGACATCAATTGATGGGCATCTCCATAGCCCGTTGATTAGCCGCATCGATGTGAGACTTTCTCCTTTTTTGTCTTCTCACACAAACCTCCATCATCATATTCTATTCCACCCATAGTGCTATGTCCATGGCTTGCGCTCATGTATTGCGTGAGGGTTGAAAAGGCTGAAGCGCGTTAAAAAGTATGAACCAATTGCTCGGCTTGTCATCGGGGTTGTGCATGATTTGAATGCTTTGTGTGGTGAAGATGGAGCATAGCCAGACTATATGATTTTGCAGGGATGAGCTTTCTTTGGCTATGTTATTTTGATAAGACATAATTGCTTGGTTAGTATGCTTGAAGTATTATTGTCTTAATGTCAAATGATAGACTATTGCTTTGAATCACTCGTGTCTTAATATTCATGCCATGATTAGATTACATGATCAAGATTATGCTAGGTAGCGTTCCACATCAAAAATTAATTTTTTATCATTTACCTACTCGAGGACGAGCAGGAATTAAGCTTGGGGATGCTGATACGTCTCCGTCTTATCTATAATTTTTTATTGTTCCATGCCAATATTATACAACTTTCATATACTTTTGGCAACTTTTTATACTATTTTTTGGGACTAACATATTGATCCAGTGCCCAGTGCCAGTTCCTGTTTGTTGCATATTTTTGTTTCGCAGAAACCCCATATCAAACAGAGTCCAAACGGGATAAAAACGAACGGAGGATATTTTTGGAATATTTGTGAAATATGGGAAGAAGAATCAACGCGAGAAGGTGCCCGATGGGGCCACGAGGCAGGGGGCGCGCCTGCCCCCACTGGGCGCGCCCCTGACCCTCGTGGGCCCCTTGTAAGGCGGTTGCTGCTCTTCTTTGGCCGCAAGAAAGCTAATTTTTGGAGAAAAATCTGGGCGAAGGTTTCAATCCAATCAGAGTTACGGATCTCCGGATATATAAGAAACGGTGAAAGGGCAGAATCCCAGAACGCAGAAACAGAGAGAGACAGAGAGACAGATCCAATCTCGGAGGGTATCTCACCCCTCCCATGCCATGGAGACCAAGGACCAGAAGGGAAACCCTTCTCCCATCTAGGGAGGAGGTCAAGGAAGAAGAAGGAGGAGGGGGGCTCTCTCCCCCTCGCTTCCGGTGGCGCCGGAGTGCTACCGGGGCCATCATCATCACCGCAATCTTCACCAACAACTTCACCGCCATCATCACCAACTCTTCCCCCCTCTATGCAGCGGTGTAACCCCTCTTTTACCCGCTCTAATCTCTACTTAAACATGGTGCTCAACGCTATATATTATTTCCCAATGATGTATGGCTATCCTATGATGTTTGAGTAGATCCGTTTTGTCCTATGGGTTAATTGATGATCGTGATTGGTTTGAGTTGCATGTTTTATTATTGGTGCTGTCCTATGGTGCTCTCCGTGTCGCGCAAGCGTGAGGGATCCCCTCTGTAGGGTTTGCAATATGTTCATGATTTGCTTATGGTGGGTGGCGTGAGTGACAGAAGCACATACCCGAGTAAGTAGGTTGTTTGCGTATGGGAATAAAGAGGACTTGATACTTTAATGCTATGGTTGGGTTTTACCTTAATGATCTTTAGTAGTTGTGGACGCTTGCTAGAGTTCCAATCATAAGTGCATATGACCCAAGTAGAGAAAGTATGTTAGCTTATGCCTCTCCCTCATATAAAATTGCAATAACGATTACCGGTCTAGTTATCGATTGCCTAGGGACAAATAAATTTCTCGTGACAAAAAGATCTTTACTAAAACTAATTTAGTTGTGTCTTTATCTAAACAGCCCCTACTTTTTATTTACATGCTCTTTATTATCTTGCAAACCTATCCGAAAACACCTACAAAGTATTTCTAGTTTTATACTTGTTCTAGGTAAAGCGAACGTCAAGCGTGCGTAGAGTTGTATCGGTGGTCGATAGAACTTGAGGGAATATTGGTTCTACCTTTAGCTCCTCATTGGGTTTGACACTCTTACTTACCGAAAGAGGCTACAATTGATCCCCTATACTTGTGGGTTATCATTCGACAACATTGATGAGAACCAAGGGCCACCGCGTAAGAGGCCTGGAGCAGAAATCTGGCAAATGTTAATGAATTGGAAAGATTGCCCTAAGGCAGGAAAGAAAAGAAATAAGTCTGAGAAAACGCTGCTAAAAGTATGGAAAAGGAAGTCCGTTTTCTCTTGATATGATGCACATCACAAAAAATGTGTGCGAG
The DNA here is from genome assembly GCF_018294505.1 of Triticum aestivum. Lineage (NCBI taxonomy): Eukaryota > Viridiplantae > Streptophyta > Magnoliopsida > Poales > Poaceae > Triticum > Triticum aestivum. The sequence goes on from NC_057796.1 coordinate 301,629,596, forward strand.
AGTTTGCTTGGCACACTATTTGACATGCCAGAAAAGAGTAAAGATGGTCCGAGGGCTAGACAATACTTGAAAGATATCAATATTAGGGAAGAGCTTAAACCCTCATCGTCCATTACAACCAAGGACAAGGTGAAGGAAATAAAGCCAAAGCCAATGAGTCAGCCCAGGGCAAAACTGTGTCCAAAACCAAAGATGATAATTGCCCCCCCCCCTCCCCAGCTTGCTTCACTCTAACGAGGATGAGCTTTCTTGAGTTTTCAAATGCCTTGACGGCATGAAAGTTCCTTCCGGCTACTCGGGACTCATACACAGGTATCTTGACTCGAAAAAGCAAAGGTTTAGCAACATGAAGTCGCATGACTGTCATGTGATGACGACACAATTACTTCCGGTAGCTCCCAGAGGGATAATGGACGATCACGTCTGCAACACACTCATTGACTTATGCAACTTTTTCGATGCTATGTCTCGAAAGTCGATCAGTGTCCGACATCTGGCACGACTATAAGAGGAGATCATTTCAATACTATGTGAACTTGAGATATATTTCCCACCATCATTCTTTGATGTCATGGTCCATCTACTAGTTCATATTGTCGCGGAGGTGAAAGACCTTGGACCGACATTCTTGCATATCATGTTCCCGTTTGAATGGATGAATGGAGTTGTGAAGGGATACATTCGTAACAAAGCCCGTCCGGATGGAAGCATCATCCAGGCCTATCTAATCGAGGAGTGTATATCATTCTGCAAGAATGTCATAAATGATGATCAATCTCTTGGTTTGCCCTTGAAGAAACAAGCTGATAGGCTCGAAGGAGTGGGTCACTCACAGCTGAAGCGTGATTTAAATGTGGATATAAAAAACCGCCGAGACAACTTCGAAAGAGCGCACACATTGTGTTACAACACGAAGATATAATCTGTCCTTGGCTACAAACTCACAAGGAGGCCTTAAGGAGGGAGCACAGAATGGCAGGGAGGCAGAGGACCGAGGCCCAGATCATTAGAGAACACAACTCCAAATTTGCTTCCTGGTTCAAAGAGCGAATTCGGGACAAACGACTACCGACCGGTGTAGCAAATGCAAATCTCATCTATGCATTAGCAATAGGCCCCGCTTGCACTGTCACCACATACCAATCATATGATATAAATGGATACACATTCTATACTGAGGCGAAGGACAAAAGTTGTGATTACCAGAACTCGGGTGTGACGATGCTGCAGTTGACCGAGAATGAGAGTAATAGATACTATGGCAGGATCGAAGAGACACTACAAAAAAAAGACACATCCGTGACATTTTGGGCCGAACGAATTTTTTTTCTGTCATACATATGACACTTCTATGACGATAATTGTGACAAAACCCGGTATCATCATAGATGTGGTGGGCTCCTACTTCTATGACAAAAAATCATGACAGAAAATGGGCTTTTCGTCCTGGGCGGGCCGGAGACGCAGCTGCATGACATTCTTTGGGCCGTCCATGACGGAAAAAACTGTGGTAGAAGCGAGGGCGAGGAAAATTTCGGCGAGTTCCCGGTTACGGTGGGAGGTCGGGGGCCGAGCGATGCGCGTTTCTCTCGTACACGTACGCGCGTGTGTGCGAGGCGTTGGCTCTAATTGAACCCGAGCGAGGCGTCGGGCTCTAACTGAACCCGAGCGATTGCATTGCAGGCTACGCGTTACTGAACCCGAGCGATCGATCGATGGCTGTTAACTAAACCCGATCGAGCGATTCCTTCGCTACTGCTGCTAACTAAAGCCGATCGATGCTGCCTCTGGGATGA
>NC_057796.1:301631887-301665171 GCF_018294505.1 Triticum aestivum
CGTAGGAGGTCCGTTTTGTCCGTTTTGCGGTACGCCACACCCCTCCCAATCAACAGGACCCCCGTTTCGACCGTAGGAGGTCCGTTTTGCGGTATGCCAGACCCCTCCCGATGAACAGGATCCCATTTCGAACATAGCCGGTCGAACACAAGGTCGTTTCCTTTGTTCTGCGGTACGCCAGGCCTCGTTTCCATCGCCTGTTCCGTCCAAGCCCTCCCGATGAACATGACCACGCATTCCGTTCCGACCCAGCCGGTTGGCTCCCACGCGTTCCGTTGCCTCCCGATGAACACGACGCATTCCGTTGCCTCCCCATGAACACGACGCATTCCGTTGCCTCCCCATGAACACGACGACGACGCTATTTCTCCGTTCCGACCCAGCCATGTCAACGAGCCCTCGTCGTACGTATGCGCGAGTAGGCGTTCGAGACCCCGCCCGTATGTACACATACATGGCCGTATTTTCTTTCTTGCACCCTGGCCGCCGTACGTATGTGTACATGCTACGTGCGCGCCTCTACTACGACACATGTTCGGCTTTACATCCACCAGTATATGTGTACGTACATGTTCGCGACCAGAATGACAACGCTACATACGGTTCGACCAGGTGGGTCCCGACTGTCAGGCACTTCCTTGCCTGCGAAGATGTAGCTGGTGGGTCCCAGCAGTCAGGGAGGCGAATCATTTTTTTTGCCCGGATGCACTTCCTTGCGTGCGAAGATGTAGCTGGTGGGTCCCAGCAGTCAGGGGCAAACGTTTTTTTCGTGAAATACGGTGGCCCGTCCGGTGGGTCCCCGCTGTCAGGTGGAGGAATAATTATTTTGCACGTAATAAGGAGGCACTTCCTTGCTGCGGCCGTGGACCCAGCTGTCAGCGTCTCCACGTACAGTCCACGTCCGATGGAAGCCGTTCCTTGACCATGTTGACCACGCCGTGCCGAGAGCACCAGGGCGGTGGACGACGGCGAGGCCTAGGAAGGGGACGACGCGGAGCCAGGGAAGACGCGGCAGTGGATGCCCACGCATAGAGGAGTACGAGGGTTCACTGGTTCGCTGCGGTGTGAGGCTGCCGTCGCCGCAGAATAACAGGGGGTGTGGGTGAGTAGAGGGATGGCCTGGCCAGCGGTGGGAGTAGTAGGGGGCGGTGAGGCCTCCGCCGCATCGCAGCCGGCCACGGGAGGCGGGAGCACGAGGCACGATCGACGCTGGTTTGGGCGGCTGGAGCAAGAAGACCAGAGGTTGAAGAAGCACTACGGCCGTTGGATTGACATCGTACGGTCACTAGAGCTAGAATCGTGCATATTGACTAAGTTGACAAAGCCCTCCGTCCCCGTCAACTTAGTAGGCCCACAAGTCAGCCTGCCACTATACTGGGTCCCAGCTAACAGGGGGAGTATTCATTTTTTTGTGCGTAATAAGGAGGCACTTCCTTGCGTGCGAAGATATAGCTGGTGGGTCCGAGTTGTCAGCGGCGGTAACGTTTTTTTCGCGAAATACAGAGGCCCTTTCGGTGGGTCCCTGATGTCAGGTGGAGGAATCATTATTTTGCGCGTAAGAAGGAGGCATTTCCTTGCGTGTGGCCGTGGACCCAGCTGTCGGCCTCTCCACGTACAGTCCACTTCAGATGCATGTCGGTCGTTGACCACGTTGACCAGGCCGCGCCGAGAGCACCAGGGCGGTGGACGACGACGAGGCCTAGGAAGGGAACGACACGGAGGCAGGGAAGACTCGGCAGTTGTTTCCCACGCAGAGGGGAATACGACTGTACGAGGGTTTACTGGTTCGTCTGCCGTCGCCGGAGAATAACAGCAGGTGTGGGTGAGTAGAGGAATGGCTAGGCCAGCGATGGGAGTACGGTGGGCGGTGAGGCCTGCGCGGTAGCGCAGCCGGCCATGGGGAGGAGGGAGCAGGCAGTCCCGCCGGCGCTTGTTTGAGCGGCTGGAGCAGGAAGAGCAGAGATTGAAGAAGCACGACGGCCGTTCGATAGACATCCAACAGCCACTGCTTGTGCGTCAACCTTTTTTTTAGGAAAGCCTCAAATCTGTGAAAAATAGCATACATCCCATCTGCCATTATTTCTAATAATTTACAGCCCATTTGCTAATTCTTAAGGTTTTTTTGGAGCCCATATTCTTTTTGTTAGCATTACAGCCCATATTGTGGCCATGGTTAAAAAATTATACGAAATTTTGCATATTTCGGTGCGGTCCGAACTGTTTTTAATCCCAAAATTTCGACTCACATTGAAACTGATTTTAAAAATAAATGTATATCAATATAAAATCCAACAAATTCTCCACACATAAAAATTAATGTAATTTAAAATCTCGAAATGAAAAAAAGATATTTGAAACTAATTGCCGGTTTGATGTGTTTTAAAAATGTACAACCCATTTCTCATTACTGATAGGCCATTTTCTCGGCCAGCCGAATGAAGCTCTCCTCATCTTGAAAGATTTGCAGCCCAACACGCCTGACAAAGCAACTTACTTGGCAAATCACAAAAAAATGGGCTGTGGCCGTGGACCCAGCTGTCAGCGTCTCCACGTATAGTACTCTTCCGATGGAAATCGGTCGTTGACCACATTGACCACGCCGCGCGGAGAGCACCAAGGCGGTGGACGACGGCGAGGCCTAGGAAGGGGACAACACGGAGCCGGGGAAGACGCGGCAGTGGATGCCCACGCGGAGAGGAGTACGAGGGTTCACTGGTTCGGCTGCGGCGTGAGGCTGCCGTCGCCGCAGAATAACAGGGGGTGTGGGTGAGTAGAGGGATACCCTGGGCCAGCGGTGGGAGTAGTAGGGGCGGTGAGGCCTCCGCGGCATCACAGCCGGCTACGAGAGGCAGGAGCACGCGGCACGACCGGCGCTGCTTTGGGCGGCTGGAGCAAGAAGACCAGAGGTTGAAGAAGCACTATGGTCGTTGGATGGACATCGTACGGTCAGTGGAGCTAGAATCGTTCATATTGACTAAGTTGACAAAGCCCTCCGTCCTCGTCAACTTAGTAGGCCCACAAGTTAGCCACCCACTATGGTGGGTCCCAGCTAGCAGGGGGTATTCATTTTTTGGTGCGTAATAAGGAGGCACTTCCTTGCGTGCGAAGATATAGCTGGTGGGTCCGACCTGTCAGCGGGGGGGGGGACTTTTTTTCGCGAAATACAGAAGCCCTTCCCATGTACAATGCGTAATAAGGAGGAACTTTCCTTGCGTGCGACCATGGACCTCGTGGGTCCCAGCTGTCAGGCTCTCCACGTACAGTCCTCTTCCGATGACTCTCGTATGTTGACCACGCCGCGCCGAGCGCACCGAGGCGGTGGGCGACGGCGAGGCCCCAGACTGGAACGACCCGGAGATGGGGAAGACGCGGCAGTGGAGTCGCAAACAGAGAGGAGTGGGAAACTTGACTGGTTCGGGTGCGGGGTGGGCCTACACTCGGCAGAGAATAACAGGAGGTGCGGAGTGGAGGGATGGCCTGGCCGTCGGCGGGGTAGCGTTTTGCTGAGGAGCGCAAAACAACGCTGCTGGACGCCGAAGGCTGGAGTAGGCGGTTCCGGCAGCGCTGGGGGAAGAAGACGAGAGATTGAAGAAGAATGCCGGCCGTTGGATGTAAATCCAACGCCTTCTTAGGCTTCGACCTACTGGCCCACATGTCAGCCAGTCCATTTGTTTTTTAGTCCATTTGGTGGGCTGGGTGAAACAATGATGTAGCATCTATGCAACTCGTTTAAATCCCATTTGCATTTTTCTCGAAATTCGCGGACTTGCTGGGCTGGGTGAAAATATCATGTTGGGCTAGACGGAGAAATGTTATAAAAACATAAACACATGATTGCACGTCAGTAAAATCTTTGCAAGCTTATGTACGCAATCACTAGGAGTTAACTTGCCAAGTTATATATAAACAATTATTATATTATTTTGTAAGAACTTTCAACTTACGAAATAAAATATCATTTTAATTTGATTAGTTAATAGTACGTGGGGTATTATTATTTTTTAGGCTAGACGTGGGACAGTTGAGTTGGTTCTAGGGGAAAGTACTGGGAGAAAACTCAGTTTACATCAAAAAAGAAAGTGGGAGAAAATTCAGAGACCTGCTGGGTCCACCTGAGGAGGGGAATATGTTGGGAGGAAGGAGATTCAAAGCACGGCAGCCGAGTGAACTAGTTTTTTTTACGGACAAGTGAACTAGTTTACATACATAAGCAAATAGCCACTAAAAAAGCAATCAGGTTAATGGGTTCTTAAAAGAAATATTTCGAACAAAACAGATAATTATGACACATAGGCTAATGCATGAAACACTCAGATGATAAAGGTGCTTATAAACAGATAAAGTACAACATCTAGACCTTCCGGCACGCTTGATCATGACGCTGCGGCTGTCTGTGTACTCGTCGGTTACGGGAAGCAGACACGCCCTCATGTCCAAGATCTGCCTGTACATGTCATAGCATGCGTATGCGTCCTTGGCCGCGTAGGTTATGTAGGCTAGATTTAGAGGTACCTCCCACGTGTTCAGGTCGTCTTCTTTCATGTTGGCGTATCAGGGGTCGATGATGGTCTCAGCGAGGTCAACCACGGAGTCCTTCTCCTGCCCGTTGCTGATGATCTTGTATTGCTTCTGGATGTCGACAAGCTTGTTGCACCAGATGGCCGAATCGTCGCGTTCTTCCTTCTCTCCACCATAGCAAAGGTGCAGTCGGCGCTGCCGATGAAATGGGCGAATGCTCCAGAACCTGGTGCAGCCATAGGACTGAGGTGAGGCAGAGCTTCACCGAGTCCGTGTCGTTGGTGTACATCACATTCAACTTGGTGCAGCCATAGGACTGAACGGCGAACTCAAAGGGGAACTCCTTGATGAAGTCCATATCCAGCAGGCTCACCCCTCGGATCGCCATTGGACTCTCTTTCAGTGAACGAGTGTGTAGGCGGCGGCAGCAGTTCGTTTTTTAGCTCTTGGGGAACTGGATTCAACAGTAAGCTGAGTGTGTATAGGCGACAACATTTACTACCCTCCCTCGTCTGCTGCACGCCCAGCAGAAGATGCACCCTCGGCCACACGTCGGTTCACGAGCGGGTCTGTATTGGTACTGTAATAACAGGAGTTAGTGGTCACTTTACTTAAATTTAATTAGCTTTAATAGAAATTTATACTTAAAACAAGCAATGCATTCGCTCGTTCTATCAGTGCCACAGGATCAACATGCGCAACAATTAGAATTATTATTCTCAGGACGCACACGATCAGCACATTTGTCGCACTTTCACAAAGGTAATACTACCAAGTTTGAACTGTTTGTTATGGTTGTTGTCCTCTGCATCATCATGCCGTGTTTCCCAGCTTGCAAGATTCAGAACCAACAAATAAGATCCAAATAATAAGTACAACAAAGATGCCTACACATCTCATTGATTCCCAGCTTGCAAGATTCAGAACCAACAAATAAGATCCAAATAATAAGTACAACAAAGATGTCTGCACATCTCATTGATTCCCAGCTTGCAAGATTCAGAACCAACAAATAAGATTCAAATAATAAGTACAACAAAGATGCCTACACATCTCACTGATTCCCAGCTTGCAAGATTCAGAACCAACCCATTAGAGCCTTTTGATAAAGTGAATATCGGGATTAAATCCATCTTGGCTAGCCATGTCATACAATCGAAGAACTTGGCGAATGCTCTTGACCGTCACAACTTCTGTAGTTGAGTATTCCTGTTTGCATAGCGCAGATAATAAAGAGCATGATTACTATAATACTGGCACTAGTGGAAGTCAACCTGCAGCTCCACTCGATGATTCAATTCATGCCACTTTTCTGTAGTTCACCTGAAATGAAGCAAAGATTGCATCATTCAGCTACGGCTCATCTTGCAAAGGCTAATAAAATGTTGCACGAGATTACCAGCAGAATTTGACGGAGATTTTGGAAACTCCAATCACCATTTTGTGCAGTTCCACCAAAATTGAGAGATGTTGCCCATGTAACATTTTAGTTGAACTGCACAAGACACTCATTCCAAAAAAGTGTTTTGTGCAGTTCAGCAAAAGGTCACAATAGCAACAAGGTGAAATGGATATCCCTATCTGCACAAAAAGATAGAAAGTAAACAGTTGCTGCTCAATAAGAATATACGAAACATATACAAAATGAAAAGAAGCATCTTAATTATGTTCATGGCAATCACGCAAGGACAGTAGAAATTTTAAAACGTCAGCAATGCTTCATGTTACCAGAAGCATTACGATCAACAATGAGATCCCTCAAATATGGGATTACTTTAATGGTGGCATTGCTTGTTTACCAGACACAGTAAATCAACAACAGCTAAAGAGTTGGTTTAAGGGCATGGGACCGTGGGGACACCAGGACACTCAGCAGTGTAAAGGAGCAACTTACTTATCATACTGGGGAAAACAGCAGGAGTGCCATTTGTAACACAGTTTAATTGCATCTTATCACTGGAGGCATTAGATTAACAATAACACTGGTTACACATGTCCTAAGGTAACAGTGTGATCGCTTCATTTTACATGCGCCCTTACATTAACAACAGCAAAAGGTTGGTATAAGGACATGCGACAGTGGACGCATCAGCATAATGTACCTACAAGGAGGCATAAAGTGGTGATGCCGAGTTTGTTCATGCTATGTGAGGGCAGCAAACCTAATCCTGGAGACCTTGTACTATGTGTGGGCAGCAAATCTAATCCTGGAGACCTTTTACTATGTGAGGGCAGCAAATCTAATCCTGGAGACCTTTTACTATGTGAGGGCAGCAAATCTAATCCTGGAGACCTTTTCTATGTGAGGGCAGCAAATCTAATCCTGAGACCTTTTACTATGTGAGGGCAGCAAATCTAATCCTGAGACCTTTTACTATGTGAGGGCAACAAATCTAATCCTGGAGACCTTTTACTATGTGATGGCAGCAAATCTAATCCTGGACATACTCTGTTGACTTGTCCACCAGCCGCCACTTTCTATCCTTTTTTCAACCAATAATAGATCTGTTCCTTATCCAGTTTGTACTGTGTTTTCCCATTATTTCCCTTTTCAACCAAGAGACCGGTTGGGTATCCGGTCTCTACTACTTTCACCATATTATTTCCTCTTTGAATCAAGTCCTAGATTCATGCTACAACTTTCCCCCCTTTCTTTGTTGTTTGAACAAAGCCCTAGATTCGAATGCATGAAGTAGCTTTACCTCTAATAATACTAAAAATTTAGGTGGCTTTGGAAGAGCTGGTGGGAGTAGAAAAAGATGCACATGCAGACACGTGGGGAGCTGGGGCAGTAGAGCAAGGCCGCTTTCGAAGAACTTATACCTGAGGGTCGCCGGGATGTCGGCGGCGGCAGGTCGGATCTGCGGACAATACGGCAGGGAGGAAGAAGGGTCGGAGGACCTCCCGAGCCGGCGCTGTGTCGGAGAAACGACACGGGTAGAGGACCGGGCCCCTCCGGCAGCTGTGGGTTTCCTCCCTCGGCGGCGATGACCGCGTGAACGATGCACCTTTTAGTCCTCTACACACACCGGCCGAAGGGATCCGGCCGGATCTGTGACCAGCGGTGAGCAGAGAGAAAATGTTGCTACCGCTGTCTTGTTTATATCTGGAGAGGATGAGAGAATGAAGAGAGCAACCCTAGTAAAGCAAGCGCTCAGGCCCCTGTGTCCATATATAGTGGAGTGATTATCTTTTTCTCTCCACAACAAGTGTTTCAATTTGTGTACGTGGCATTAAAGAAAAGAAACTCTCTATTTAAGGTGACTACTGTACGACTCCTACTTACTACTAGTAGTACTACAGTATTGTTCACTTGTGCTCCCCGCCCCTCCATTCATTGAACAACCCCACGGTGAATAAACATACAATAAGTACTATATTTATATAGAACGAACAAGCTCGAACTATTTTCGCGTAGTTAAAAGTTGAGGGCGGGGCTTTTCCCGGGCAGTACGCGCGGCAGTTTTCGGGTAGGCAGTTTGACAGAGAGGCGAGGAGGGTGAGCGAGTGGGGCTGTGCGATTTGACGGCGCGTTACTGCTGGAAACACTTGTGATATGACCACTCACTATAGTCATGAATTACTGGCGCTCCGACCGGGGTGATGCCCCCCTTCCGTTCCGTGCTCTAATCTGGTGCATGACACGTCGACCCGAATGCTGGCTCTCCCACATGTCGGAGTAGTAAGAAGGAGCAAAGAATGATGCGGTATATACTAGTACTATACTACTCCCTCCGTTCGTAAATATAAGACTTTGGAGAGATTTCACGATGGACCACATACGGAGAAAAATGAGTGAATCTACACATAAAATGCATCTATATACATCCGTATGTGGTCCACAGTGAAATATCTATGTAGACTTGTATTTAGGAACGGAGGGAGAACTACTCAGGTCGGAGGAGTGCGAACCACGGCAGCCCAGTGAACCAGCAGTGCGACCCACGGTAGCCCAGTGAACCAGCAGTAGAAAACAATGTGGTGATATGACCATAAAAAACAATATGCTACGGTCCACACTGTAGCATGTACAGTAACACTCCTCTTTGTTTGGATCCCTGAGTTAGAGCTAGTTTGGGTTGAAATAGCGTAAAATTATCGAAACGAGAGGGGTTAGTTTGAGCTAGTTTGCTCTAACCCAGCTAAAAAAACTAGCCCGGTGGAGAGGTTCTAATTGGGTTAGTTATCCTCGGGCCCACTAAAAGAGAACTAAAAAAATCTCCCATGCCCGCACCAGATCGCCCCCCCTCTCGCACGACTCCTCTCTGTTCCCCATAGGGCTGCTCACCCTCTCTCTCCTCCGGTCGCCCTCTCCTTCCGGCATCCGCCGCCCTACTCCGGCCGCCCTCTCCCTCCAGCCTTCAAAGGACGCCCCGCTCCCCCTTCACCAGTCGTTTTTCTCCCTCTGTCGTGCGCGGCGGCGGCGCATCTACTAGGGAGGTCGCGAGAGGGGTGAGTTTATTCGTTCCTTCTCTGTCTCACGGCCATATCATTGATCTTGCTTGCTCTAGCGCTAATTCTGATTTGGAAAAGTAGATCCTGATCAAACTTGGTATAGATTTGTGGTGCACGCATGGAATTGTTTGATGCTGCTTGAGGAGATAATAAATCTTTCTAGAGGCCCAAAGATTCAGGTCACCTTTCTAGGTATTTCAATTTCAGGCTTGCATTATTTCTAGAGGCCCAAAGATTCAGTTCACCTTTCTAGGTATTTCAATTTCAGGCTTGTATTATTTCTAGAGGCCCAAAGATTCAGTTCACCTTTCTAGGTATTTCACTTTCAGGCTTGCATTATTTCTAGAGGCCCAAAGATTTAGTTCACCTTTCTAGGTATTTCAGTTTCAGGCTTGCATTATTTCTAGAGGCCCAAAGGTTCAGTTCACCTTTCTAGGTATTTTAGTTACAACCTTGCATTATTTCTAGAGGCCCAAAGATTAAGTTCCCAGTCGGCGGCAAGCGGCCCTGCTACCCATGCCGGTGTCGACCTCAACTCGCAAGGGCCGGCGTCTGAGGGGTTTCCGGGGCTTGGGCTCTACAGAGCCTTCCTCCAGAGCGACGATGGCGAGCTCCTCCCTCGATGCATGAGGGGCTCTGGGCTCCCTCCCTATCGTGAATGACTTCCGTGATGAGTTAGCTCATTCTTTGTTTCATGAAGTGTTTTTTTATTTTGTGAAGCTTGATTGATGACTTGTATGTTTAAGTGGGATATCTCATTTGTATGGACAAAGTAAAAATTATCATGTTTTGCATGCTTGATTTGTATAGATGGTTCGTTTATGTCAATTGTGAGCGGGAGGAGGCCACAGAAGAGCCGGCCACACCAAGAGGGTGCTTGGATCCAAGGGACTTATTTTAGTCTGACTAAAAATAGTCTCTTTAAGAGGCTAAAGTTCCAAGCACCCCTGACTAAAGAGGGGCCAAAACTAGTCTTGAGACTAAAAAAATTTAGTCAGGGGTACCCCTACTAAAATGTGGATTAGTCCTCTCTCTCCTCATTTAACTCCTCTCCTTTGACACAGGCGAGTTCTGGATTGGAGGGTTTGGAGGATAATAAATGCTCATTAACTTGATTTTAGTCTCTTTAGTATTTGGATCCAAGCATGGGTGAGGCTAGCAAGTTTTAGTCCCACTACTTTTAGTCATGGAACTAAAATGTATCCAAGCACCCTCCAAATCCGGCAGGAAATAGGGTCCAAAGTAGTCAAATGATTGAGATAGAGCATTTATTGTCAATCTAACCCTGCCATCCATACACCTGTTTGGTTTAAAGTTAGTTCAGGGTTAGAATCTAACTCTAACCTCTAACTGAGTTAGAGTTCTCCTCGTCTCGGTTCATCGCCATCATACTTTCCCCATTCCTGTGTTTTCAGTATCCCGCGAATCAAAGAGGCCCTTTTTTTGCGGGAAAAATCAAAGAGGCCCTTAGACTGGTTTCGGTCCGGTCATTTTTTATAAATGTGTTATGTCCAAAATTTAATGAACGTGCTCCGGTTTCCACGAAAATAATCCGGTTTCATGTAGTAATTCATTCATTTATTTATTCTTATGCGGGGGGTTTGCATGTAATTCACGAGGTCTGAAATGTAAAGTACCCCAACATATGCTCCGAGTCGTGCATGCACTACGACCCAGATGCTCTATGTCCCACATGTCGGCGAATGGGAGCATGTGGAAATAGCCTAGGAGTACATATAGGAGGATAAATGCGTGAAATAATATGTACAGTGAAGCGTAGCCGCGGTTCGAAAAGGAGACCTAAAGTGATGACAGTATAGGTCGCATGCACCCAACTAGTGGTACTAGACATACGACTAATTTTTCCCTCAAAATAAAAGAGGCACGAGTGCTCAGTACTCCTATTCTATAAACACGAGTCCCATCTGACAACAGCCTCCGTGCTACAGCTAGCTCTCCTCCCTCGTTTCTCTCTTCTAATTCTAAACTCGGCCGACGCCCGGTGGGCAGGGTGGGTTTGCTCAACTGCGGCCCCACCTCACAGTGAAAACGTTACGACTGGAATAAAAATGCCATATACTCCCTCCGTTCATAAATATAAGCCTTTTTAGATACTATTTCAAATGGAATACAGCATACAGATGTATGTAGACATAGTTTAGAGTGTAGATTCACTCATTTTGCTCCGTATGTAGTAGTCACTTGCTGGAATCTTTAGAAAGACTTATATTTGGGAACGGAGGGAGTACTATACTAATAAAACATTAAGGCCACGAGGCGATGCAGTGCTGGTTACAGGAGGCAAGAAGAGATGCATCCATCGACGACGTCCACCTCCTCGACTTAGGGCGCCGGCCCACCGAACGACGCCTAAGTAGTAGCGGCTTTCGTGGCCAGGTCGACGTGCTTCTGAACAATGGCGTCCAAAGATTCCAGCTGCTGGAAGAAGGCCAACGTCTTTCTGTCCTCGCTTGCCTTGTAGTGGCCTATGTAGACGATTTCCTCGTAGACGTGGATGTGCAGGTCGACGGTTTCATGCATGGCGAGGCGCTGCGCGGCGAGCGCGGCCTCGGGGTGTACATTCTTCGTCGCGACCTCCGGCACCTGCAGGGCCACTAGGGATTGAAAGAGTTCGTCACCATGGAGGCCGATGAGGGTGGCAGGCAATGAGGAGCCTGGGCGCACGGGCTGGAGCAGTACGGCAAGGTCGTCCGCGCGCTTCTTGACGACGGTGAACTTGCGGATGGAGTTGACCATCAAGTCGTCCATGCGAGAGGCGAAGCCGGCGTCGGCGAGGGCTACGATGCCTGCGGTCGCCAGCACCGTCTGGAAATGCTGCGCGGTGCGGGGCCGCAGGCCGGCGCCTTGGATGATTTGGCACAGCCGACTGCCGCTCGCGTCCATCGCCTCCATAGGTGCTTGTGGCTTCTGGTCACTTGGTCTTGGATTGGAGTGAGCAGTGTCGTGCAGAGACTTGGGAGTAGATGGATTGGAGTGGTGGGGCGCCTTTATTATATGAGAGTCCAAACTCTGTTGCATTCACATCGTGCTGGCTCTATTCTGCTTCTTCAATTAATTCCCTCTGCATGTAATTGAGGATGCATCATTGACCGTTCAACGTCTCGGGAACCGCTACCCTCTCCCTCCTTGGCATTCAAGCACCTATGGACCCGTCGACGACGAGGTGCCTATGGTGACTTCGTAAATTTCAAGATGATAATGCCGTGCGTGTGTGCGTTCATAGGGGTGAGTGTATGCGCGTGTATATGAGCGCTTGCGTCTGTACTGTGTAAAAAAACGTAAATGCGTGTCAAAAAGAGACTAGTCAGTATACTCAATATTGTGCACCTCGGAGAGGAAAACGATAGAACTAGTATGTATTTATTTACGGTGCAGATTCACTCATTTTGCTCCATATGTACTCCGTCTCGGTGTAGTCTAGTCACTTGTTGAAATCTCTAGAAGGGCAAATACTCCTTTCTGGTTTACAGGGCTATACTAGCAAGTAGTTGTACATACTAGTACAATAGTGGGCTCACATAGCAATTTTGTCTCATGCAAGAGCCTGGCTATATGCGTGCTCCAATGTTCGCAACTGCAACGTTCGGTTTGCGCTTGGCTCTTCGCCTCTTCGAGAAGACGAACAATGATGTTACTACTACTGCTTCTACATTGTTGAATCCACTGCTGCATGTCCGTCCACCGCGAGCGGGACGGATAGCTTGTTGTAGAAGTACTACTAAGCAAAAGCCTGTCCTCGTTTGCGAGCAACCGCACGCATGGGTGAGGGAGAAGGCGTGTAGTAAAATCAAGCTTCTCCTCGTTGTACGAGTTGACGCGACACACCATAGCACTGGCCCCACATGCTTGCCTCTAAACTTGGCTGAAAGACCCGCAGTGTACAATATATTTGTTGCAACCTCTAACATTTACCCACGACAAATTGAAATATATGTGGCCGTATGCATCGTTCTGATGCAGAGGCCGGGGAGTCCCCCCTTTTCGAAAAAAAACAAATTAAAATATATATTCCTATCTTGACCAGATGAGCGTGCAAACTAGAATCACCAGGGTGTCAGGTAGGGCCAGAAGACCATTTTAATTTAAAAAAAAACTTTGAGACGACCACATAGCATGGAGCTGACCCCAACGATTTTAAGCTTACAGGCACGGTACACGCTATCCTAGACTACTCCACACATGAAACTGCCACACGAGCGTCCGGGCTGCGCTTGGATCTTCGCCTCTTCGGGAAGTCGAACAATGATGGAGTACTACTGCACTGGAGGAGTACTACAGTACGCTTCTGGCCATCTCACACCGATTGAACTGCTGCATGTCCACCGCGTGCGGGTAGGAGAGCATGTAGCGAAAGCTTCTCCTAGTCTTGCCAGCCACCACGCTCATGGGCGAGGGAGGGACGCTCCTGCCATTGCGTGTATGACAGGTGGGCCCGACAGGTGTGTGGCCAACCTGTCATACAGCCAAAGGCAGGTGCAGTTAAGTCCGCGAGGGAGAGGATAATCAAACTTCTCGTTGATGTACGAGTTGACGCGACACATCAAAGCACTGCACTCAATATATTTCAATAATTTGCGTTTACCGATGCATTAATTACAACGCATGCATCCATGCCGTGACTCTCCTTTTGATACTTGCATGTGTTGATTTAATGCACCTTGAAGTAGTATAAAATATGTGACGGTAAAGCTTTGTAATACCCCGGCCCAAGTCGAGAGATGGTTGTGCACGAGGAGGGCGAGATCATGCAGACCGAACAGGACCCGACGATGGAGCTCTCTAAGGTCTCGATGGACCTCACCGTGCTCCACTGCCCCTTGTGCCTCCGCCGCTTGACGCCTCCAGTGTATGAGGTTTGAATACACCTCGTCCGTTCGGCTGATTGAGCAAGGTGCAGGTTTCTTGATTGATGTGCTGTTCAATTGATTTCTGCAGTGCAAGGGAGGGCACCTGGCCTGCGCGGACTACCGCGTCGAGCGCCCCGGGAACCAGCGGCAGTGCTAGAAGTGCGAGCGCGGCGGTGGCTTCGACGTGCGGAACACGGCGGTGGACTCCGTCCTTTCGTCGGTGAGGGTGGAGTGCCCGCATGAATGTTGTGGGCTCTACGTCACTTACCACAAGCTCGCCGATCACCAGAGCATGTGTCCGCTCGCGCCCTGCAAATGCCCCGTGCCCGTCTGCGGCTACGAAGGCCCGCCGCCGGCGCTCTACCACCACATCAGCACCGCGCATCCCATGCCCGTGCACAGGATCCAGTACGGCAAGGTGCTCCAGCTGCAAGTGCCACCGTCGGAGCCACGACTCTTGCTGTTTGCGGAGGAGGACCGCCGCGCGTTTTTCTTGGTCGGCGGCGTGCTCGACATCGGCGTGCCTATCGCCGTGTCGGTCGTCTGCATCAGAGCGGGGGCGTCCCCACTGCCGCACTACGTGGCCAAGCTGTGGGCGAACGGCCCGCCGGGGGAGCCAAAAGGCACGACCGACGCCGTCAAGGTGGAAATGGAGGTGACAAGCAGCAAGGATCCCGGCGACGTCGACGTGCAGGAGCTGACCTTCTTGACAGTTCCGCCCAAGCTGCTGGCCGGGGCTAAGCTTGTGTCCCTCCACATTCAGATTGACAAGCTCACGTCCTAAATGTTTCTACAGTGCCTTCTATTTATCTTAGTAATATGCTAATATAGGGATTACCTTGGTCTACTTTAGCTTAAGAAATGGTGGGTTTTGGTGGCGATGCAGCAATTACTTCGACATCAGATCAGTAATTTCCAACAGTCGAACGAATATTTTGTGTCTGTTGGATATAAAGTTCCTTTGGGTAAGAAGTACTACTTGTCATCAAAATGGATAAAAGGAGATGTATGTAGACGTATTTTAGTTCTAGATACGTCCCTTTTTATCCATTTTGATGACAAGCACTCCCTCCGTTCCATAATACATGCCTTCCATTTGTCAAAATATAGATGTATCTAGACATGTTTTAGTATATAGGTACATGCATGATAGAGCCAATCGGATGGTTGAGAACACTACAATTCGTAGCTACATATGCGTGTGTGACTCCCAGATGCAGAGGCCGGGGATCATCATCCTCCTTTTTGAGAAAAACAAACGCGTGTGTGAGAGGACGAGTGCGTGCGTGCACCTCTTCTCTTCACGTACTACTAAACTGAGAGTACAAGTTTTTGTGGGTGGCACGATGGTGCGTGCGAGAAGTCCCGAGAGATAGGTTTAATGCGTCTGAAAAAAAGACTAGCCTAGAGCTCGCCACGCGGCTATTCCTGTCGAACGGCCCATTAACTGTAAGATATGTATACGATGGTGCCAGTTATTGCACGTACACAGCAGTACTCCCTCCTTTCCGGTTTGTAGGGCTTAATTCAAAAATCTCACCAACCAAGATGGTGAGTGGTGGAATATTTTTTGTAGTTTGCAAAAGCACCTAATTAATGCTCTTGTTTTTCTCAAAAAATTATGTTTATCAATGCATTAATTGCAATGCATGCATGCATAAAGTACATGCATTGGTTAATTTTCTCTTAATACTTTCATGCAATGATTTAATGCACCTTGGAATCTGAACATGTGTTGGGGAACAACCAAATTGAGCCTTATAAAATGGAAAAACTAAAATTTTGAGATAAGCCCTATAAAACCGGAAAGTAGGGAGTAGAAAAAGAAGTACTCCATCCGGGAATAGTGCCGCACTTCAAAACTAGAACCGTCAATAAATTTTGAGCTTGCGTCTCGTCACATTCCAAATTACTCCACGCTATATTGAATTGCAAACCTGTTCACACCGATCACAACCTAAATGGTTTCCCACTTAGGAGCGTATTAGTACCACGCTATATTGAATTGCAATCCTGTTCACAGCGATCACAACCTAAACGATTTCCCACTTAGGAGCGTATTAGTACTCGGTTACAAATACTAGTATGCCAAGATGACTGCACATTCCTCCTCAACTCCTCATCCACAAAAACAAACAAGTCATTCAGCATCCTTCCCTTGCGTCTGTCATGGCCAGCGTGAGTTATGGGTCGAGAGATTGCCACCAGGGAGAGGCGAGCATGGAAGCGGAAGCACGAGATATGTCCCGCCTCGCTGCGAGAGCAGCCGACATGTCCCGCCGCGCGGAAGTAGCAGCACAGAGGTCCCGCCGCGCCGCTGAAGCAGCACGGAGGTCCCGCTGCGTCGTCGATGCAGCAGACTGGTCCGGCCGCGCCGCGGAAGCAGCAGAGATGTCCCGCCGCACCACGAATGCAGCAGAGATGTCCCCCCGCGCCGCGGCGGCCTGGGAAAATTTCTCGCGGGTAGGCGACGACTGTTACAGGCGCATGCATGCGATCGTCCATAGCCATATGGATCAGATCTCTGGCTAGGCGAGGTTGCAGGACGACATGAAAGCCCCGTTTGAATAGGCTACCGGCATCATCCGGCAACTAAGGGAGGGCAATGAGAGGCTCCGGGCCGAGCGCGACCTGCTGAGGGAGAAGATCGTCCGAAGTGCAGACCAGCAGGAGGAGGCCAGTGCCTTGTTGAAGAGGACCGACGTCATCGTCAAGAAACTTATGGATGAGAATGACATGCTCCGCAACGAGCGCCAAAGGCTGGTGGAGGAATCCGTGGATGTTCTCAAGCAGCGTCTTGAGGACACGAAAGAGCTCATCGCCGCTCGCCGCGGAGACTAGTTCCCGCGGCCTGTAGCAACGCATCAAGAAAGTAGAGATCAGCGAGCCAGATCCTTGTCTTCCTTCTTCTTTTGCCCTTGTGTATTTCGGGCGTAGCCGCATGTGGCTTTTTTAATTATCTTTCTAATTATGTAAGACAATTAATCATCCTTATCTTTCTGTGGAAGATCAATGTTGCGAGGCTGGAATGAAGAAAACTCTTGCTGTGGCGACCCTGGCGTTGTTGTTCTTCTAGTTGCTGTTGGGCTTCCTTCAGTTTCCTGGTTTCTTTTGATGTAATAATCAGTTTAGGATGCGGATTGTGTCGTCGGTTGTGAAATGTTGGGTTCTAGCGCGGATGTTTGGCCTTTGTTGGCCTCTTGGGATGTTGCGATTTCAATCTGGTAGCTTTTAGTCCTTCGTGTTAGGCTGGAGTTGTGCTGAACTTCTTGTGAATTGTGGTGGTTTTCAGTAATGAAAATCGGAAGGGGCAAGCCCTTCTTTGATCAAAAAAAAATTAATCGTCCTTATATATTCATCAGTCTTGCTATAAGTCGCAGTAGATGCTATATAGGTTCGTCGGATCTTACATCAAGATCCGTGCTTTCAGATTTTCTTTTTTCTCTCTTAAATCTCAGTCAAGTGAGACATAGCCACGCCATTAAACAGAGGCTCGGGCGCCATTAATGGAGACCTTGGGAGAGAGGTGGACGCAGATGGAGGTCAAAGGGCTCTCCTCCCGATAAGCACGCGCAGGGGCCTGATCGCACGCCTCTCGTACTCAAATAGCTACCCTGCACGGCGCCTCCTAGCTAATAAAAAATGGGGACGCGTGGCGGCACGTAAATGGTACTAGTAAGTAGAACGCTCACGGTTTCAATAATACTTGTGTTTCCGATTGTAACGTGACAACACTTGTTCCAAAATGACTTTGTTGATTGTTAATGTGTGCGCCTTCGCAAATCGGACTGCAAATTTACCACAGCATGTTGGTGCCATGTCATGGCACCAAGCCAAGTTTCATTATTTTCATGCGTGTTTTGGATTTACAGGAATTAAAAAACTAAGTTTCTCAATGTTTCCAACCCAGCCACGACGCCCAGAATTTTTAATTTCATTCCCATTTCTTGCATGGAACCTAGAAATTTACCCGAGGACACACATGTGATTTTTCAACCAACTTTGGTGCACTGGAACATGTGCTTGTAATTTAAATTTGAATTATGCACACAAAGGTGACACGTTCCCACCTGGAACCACGAGCCTTCTTGAGAGAAGCTCCGATTTGCAAGAAGCTTATACTAAAATCTGTTCCTATTCGGCCAATTTTTTTTACCACGGCATGGTACTACCATGACATGACACCATGCCAAGTTTCATGATTTTAAAACCAAGTTTCTCAATGTTCTCGACCGAGCCACGATGCCCAGATGTTTGAATTTTATTCTCATTTTTTGCATGGGACCTACTCCCTCCTTCCATCCATATAAGGCCTAATGTGCTTTTCAAGACAACCTTTGACTATTGACAAGATTAATAGCACATGAGATGTATACTATGAAAATTATATTATTGGAAGCTCCTTTGACATACAAATTTGAAGGTATGCTTTGTGTAAGTTGCATGTCATATATTATTGCTCTAACGTTTGGTCAAAGTTAGCCTCGAAAAACGCAGTAGGACCTATATAGATGGAAGGAGGGAGTAGAAATTCACCCGAGGACACAAATGTGATTTTTCAACCAACTTTGGTGCACGGGAGCATGTGCTTGTAGTTCAAATTTGTATTATGCACATTAAATGACCAAAAACTCAATTAATGTGTAAATAAGGCCAAACGAAGCCGGAATAATTCCAAAATTTAACAGGGCACTCATGTAGTTCTATGTTGCCTTTGTAAATAAACTCAAGGGGGACAATGTATATCTTTTCGCACTCAAAGGTGGCACGTTCCCTCTCAGAACCACGAGCCTTCTTGAGAGAAGCTTCGGTTTGCAAGAAGTTTATACCAAAATATGTTCCTATTCGGCCAATTTTTTTACCACAACATGGTAGTACCATGACATGACATCCATGCCAAGTTTCATGATTTTCAGACGTGTTTTGGATTTACAAGAATTTTAAAACCAAGTTTCTCAATGTTCTCGGCCGAGCCACGATGCCCAGATGTTTTAATTTTATTCTCATTTCTTGCATGGGACCTAGAAATTCACCTGAGGACACAAATGTGATTTTTCAACCAACTTTGGTGCACTAGAACATGTGCTTGTAGTTCAAATTTGACTTATGCACATTAAATGACCAGAAGCTCAATTAATGTATAAAAACGACAAACGAACCCGGAATAATTCTAAAATTTAACAGGGCACTAATGTAGTTCTATGTTGCCTTTGTTAAGAAACTCAAGGGGGGGGCAGCGTATATCGTTTCACACTCAAAGGTGGCACGTTCCCTCTTAGAACCACGAGCTTCCAAATCGGCCCAATTTTTTACCACAACATGTTAGTGCCATGACATGACACCATGCCAAGTTTCATAATTTCCAGGCAAGTTTTGGATTTACATGAATTTAAAATCAAAGTTTCTCGATGTTCTTGGCCGAGTCATGACGCCCAGATGTTTGAATTTCATTCTCATTTCTTCCATGGGACCTAGAAATTCAACCAAGGACACACATGTGATTTTTCAACCCACTTTGGTGCACCGGAGCATGTGCATGCAATTCATATTTAGATTATGCACACTAAAAGTCCAGAAACTCAATTAATGTATAAAAAGGCCAAATGAACCTGAAATAATTCCAAAATTTAACAGGGCACTCATATAGTTCTATGTTGCCTATGTAAATAAAATCAGGGGGGAGGCAGCGTATATCGTTTCGCACACAAAGGTGACACGTTCCCTCTCGGAACCATGAGGCTTGTTGAGAGAATCTCCGGTTTTGCAAGAGGCTTATACCAAAACTTGTCCCAATTCAGCCAAAAATTATACGTATGAAAACAGGGTTTAGATTATCCCAAACATCTCGCTACCTAGACCAACAATGTACTATGATTTGAATTCAACATAAAATGGATACAAATATTTGAATTGGAGAGCGCATGGTACATGTAGTTCATAGTGAAATATGATTACTACTATATGTATTGTAACATCCCAAAATTCTAAATTTTGGAATGTTATAATAAATAGATAGTTATGATTGATTGTTTGATTGATTGTGTGAAGTTGAGTGAAATTCGAAACTTTTTGAAAGTTAAATGAGAGGGAATAAAGGGACTTTCCCAAACTTTCATTTTTGCTTTTATGATCTCCGTGAATTCAAATTATTTTCACCACAAAACCCTGGAGAGAAGATGACATGACTTCTTCCATTTATTTAAATAACAAGGGGTGTTGAAAATATTTGAATTTCATTTGAGAATATTTCCAATTCTGAAACTTTGTGCAACTCAATGAGTTTCACGAGCGAAGATAAAATGACTTCTTCAAAACATATGAAAAATGAGTTGGGAGTTTCAAAGGATCAAATTCAGAGTCCTTTTGCAAATTATTTTTAATTTGGAGTTATTTGGGTTTTATTCAAATTATTTTTCTCCAAAAATAAAATATATGGAAAATAGGGCAACATGATTCCCTACATCAGAAAATTGGAGAGAAATAAATTTGAAATCATTTTGGTATTTTTAAAATGATTTTATTGGATTTTATTAAGGCAGTAGCACTGTTTGATTTATTTGAATTTTTGTGGACTTTATTTGACTTTAGAAAAATGTTCATGTCGTAGAAAATCTTTTTCTAAAAATTTTGATATATTATATGCCTAGGTTCTATTTTATTTAATTTCGCTTTATTTTATTTTTTTGTCGAGTTAAAAAAAAGTTAGGACCGACCGGACTAGGGCCGGCCCAGCCGGCCCGTCACCGCGCCCCGCTCGTCCCTGATCTCGGGACGGAGTCCCGAGCCGCCACGGCATCGCCGCCGCCGGCCTCCTCTTGCCCCTCCCCCACGCCACCTTGCCCCCTCCCCTCCTATAAAGGGCGCCGCCCCGGGCCCCTCTCTCTCCTCCTCCTCCGCCGCAACCGCCGCCCTCGCCGGAGTCCCGCCCCGACGAGATCTGCCGCCGCCGCCTCGCTTTGTCCCATCGCCGAGGACCGCCGCCGACGTCGCCGTCCTCCTCGCCTCGACGCGCTGCCCCTTCCCATCCACTCTGCCCTCGTCGCAGGTCACCAGAGCCGCCCGCTGTCGCCGGAGTTCAACCTCGTCGCCGCCGGTTTTCTCGTGAAAACCGCCAAACCACCGCGAACCGGTATAACCGCCGCCCGATCCGGTTCTCGTCGGTTTTTCCTTTTAAAATTCGGTTTTCTTTTAGCTAGGTTTATTTAGAGAACGCTCGTCAGATTAGATCTAGAGCGAACAGTTTTTCGTCCTTTAGCGTTTGTTAGCGAACGTTCGTTATTTAGAGTTTTTCTTTTTCTGTTAATTTTTAGTCAGGGACCTATCCGTGAATATTTTATTCACAAATTAGCCCCTGGTTTTCAAACGATCACAACTTTTTGCTCGTTTATCCAAATCCAACGAAACCAACGCCCACTTCTTCGTTATGATCCCCTCTATCAAGTAATCCGACTCAAACATGTTTTTGAAATTTTAAAATTTGAATTAGATCAGATTTGAATTCAAATTTCTTTTGATCGTAATTTGAGTTTCGTAGCTCCGTTTGAGTTGATTCTTTTGCAAATTAAAGCTCTTGACCTAAACTTTCTGATAAGGCCAAATTCACTTAATTTTGGTACTGTTAGAAATTGTTTTCTGTTGCAAGAGTTATTTGCTTGGTTTTGAAGTTTTTGAATTGTCTTCTTCGTTCTATCTGATCTTTTGAGTGATTGCTTATGTGTGGTTACTATTGCTTGCTTACGATAGATTGACCGGAGTGTGACGAGTAGATCTATCAAGAGTATTGAGTGCGAATCATCTTCATCAACATTGCAGGCAAGTTCACACTTTGATCATACCTCTTTACCACCCAGTTTTATTGCATTAGATCAATCCTCAAACAATTGCATGATTAGGATCTGATTAATATGTGGGTTTGGGAAGTAGATGAGGTAGTACCTATTTCCCTGTTTATTATCAAACCTTGGTAGTTACTTCTACGTTTGCTTATATTGCTATGCTATGCTCGTAGACGTGGATTGGGTTTGAGTGAATTTCCATGACAGTTGTGAGATTGTTAATTAATGGTTCAACTTAAGGTGGCTACTTAAATAAACATCTGGGTGGATTGAGGCACCTGGAGAACCCAGTGTTGCCTGTATTTTTGGATATCCCGGAGTACCCGTGTGATCATCCTATGGACCGCCACCCAGACTCAAAGGGATCATAAGATTATTCATGCTAGAAACTTCCGTGTGCAGCCACAAGCCATTATGGGCTCTGGCATAGTTCAGTAAGTTGTGTGAGCTCTTGAAGAGGTGGACTAGCAGATGTAGGGGGATTGTAGGTGTAACGGTCTGCCCGCAGTAGAGAGTAAATGCTTCTGAAAGACTGTGTCTCGATCATCCGTTTCTCAAACACCAAGTAGTGCGAGAAATCCAACGGAGGAGATCGAGTCTTGTGGGGAAAAGTGCGCAAACCTCTGCAGAGTGTACAAACTAATCATGATTAGCCGTGTCCCCGGTTATGGACATCTTGAGTATCTAGTTCCTGAATTATCATGTGTATCTCATCATGTTACTTAATTTAAATTTGATTTGGGTTTAATCACGTTCTTAATTGGGATTGAGATGCTATCAACCATCTCAATGTTTAACAACCACCTTGATAGCTAAATAAAATTTATTCCTTTGGAGTAGGGTAAAATTGGCTTTTCGCAAAAACATTATAACCATAGAGCTTTTCCACCAGCCATATATGCATGTAGTGATAGCCTTTGTTCATCATTTCTCTATGGTGTGAATTTGCCAGCATATTCCATGTGCTGACCCGTTTTTGGGTTGCAACGTTTCATGTTGCAGGATATCTTACGATGAGTAAGTGATACGTTAGGGTTATGATTTCTACACTCAACTTTGCCGTTGGTGTTGATGGGAATCCACAACCTTGTTACTTCTGCTATTTGGATTGAGGTAATAGTATTTACGTTACTTTATACATGTGATTTACCTCTGTTATAAATCCTCGAGTACTGTGTGTGTCAGCATACCGATCCAGGGATGACACTTCACAGAGACTTGATCCATTCGGGTCGGGTCGCTACAAGATGGTATCAGAGCACATGTTGACTGTAGGACGTGACCCTAGAAACTGGCAAGCCCATAGGAAGATTTTTCTCTACAACTTTCTTTTCAAAAGGATCTTTTACCTCTCTTCTCTTCTGAGTTAATTCAAATATTCCCTTTAAGTGAGACCATACCCCTTTTCCCTTTGGACCAGTCGAAGATTCGACGGATGAGACCACTTCAAGAAGTACAAGATATCGGACAACTAAAACCACTTTGGAATGAAGAAGATTTTACCGTGTAAATGGAAACTACAACGGTTGAAGACTCCGAAGACTAGGAGAATTTGAAGATTTGTATGACCTAGGAATGGCTACTCTTATGGAAGTTGGCAGACTATGGAAGCCGTCAATGCCCGAGATCAAGGTGTATCGGAGAAAGACCGGAACATAGAGCATTAGAACTCAAAGATTTTGTCAAGAAAACCTTAAGGCAAGGGATATCAACTATGGAATGATAGCTCATGGTAATGACAAGGGCAGAAACACAGCTATCCATGATGTTATCGCCCGCTTATGCTATTGTCACCGTGCCGAGTTAAGCATGCATGTGTATGGAAGGATTGGATGGTAGAAAGCTGATGGAGCACCTATCAGCAAGATGAACTTTTAACTTCAGACCGGTGTATCACCAGGATCTGGAGTATTACATCAAGAAGTTTAGGATGGACCTGCAGGAAGCTGTATTTGACAAAGAAGTGTTACGTGAAGAACTCAGGACCCAGAAGCTGAAAGTAGCCAAGCTAGAGGAGCAAAACCTTGAGACATCAAAGATTCGTCAGGAACTAAAGGACAGTAGGATCATGGTTCATGTCAAGAATGTTGAAACCCAGAAGTTTGGAACGCAACTCCAGAAATATAAAGGACGCCACGAGAGACTTTGAGTCAACAGAGATGATCTGGCAAAAGAACTTAAGAAGGACAAGCATGATTGGAGGAAGCCATTGGAGGCATGAACAAGACATGAAGAGTTTGATGACGTTGAAGATTTATTGACCTTTAGAAGACCAAACCCCTGTTATACCTACGTTAGATGCGATGTTTGTGAGCTGTCATTTGTTGTTGTTTTTCCGACAGCCACAATAAAAACCTGTCTCTTCAAAACTATTGTTTGCATTGTGTGTATCCCTCTCTACCTCTCTTATCTCACCCCAAAACCATGGACCCAATAGAGGATGAATGGAGATGAGCTTGTATTTTCTGGACCGATGAGTCAATTGGAGACGGACCGATGGATTCAGAACATGGAGGATCACATGAAGAATAACCCTATAGTCGGAAAGGATATGACCTGACATGCTCTTCAATGTTTTGAAAGAGGTGCTGCTACTTGGTGGAGGATGTACCAAACCATCAATGGATGGCGAGGAGTAACCACTTGGAAAGAATTTAAGTGGACTCTACAAAGATCTCGTCTTGTGTCCCAGAAATTTAAGCCCTATGGAAAGGATATGAAGAAACCTTGTGCATACAAGCTTTGTGGAGAAATAGGACACAACCATAAGGAACACAAGGATGAATGCCCTAATTGTGAAGGAAGTCACCCAGCTGAAGAATGCCCAACTAGGCAGATCACTTGTTTCTTGTGTGAAGGGACTACCCACTACCCTGCTCAGTGTCACATCTACCCCATGGTACAAAGGACCATCCAGCAGAAGAAAGAAGCAATGAAAAGAGCCCTCATGGAAATTTTAGAGGAATCTGTGATGAAGGAAGAGGTGGAGGACACACCCAAAGAAGAACCAATTAAACCCTGCACCAAGTCATGCTATTCATGTGGAGAAGAAGGACACATCTCCCAAAATTGTCTGAATGGGGATTTAGTAGAATTCCCGACAGAGGAAGTAGAGTATGACCCACAGGAAATAGAAGCCCTGATTGGAACGGAAAAGTCCAGGAAGAGAAGTAGATTGGATCCCAGGAACAACCCAATTTCTACAAAGAAAGACCTGAGTCATATCACATGTTTCAGGTGCAAAAATTCAGGACACTACTTCAATGATTGCCCAAAAGGGAAGATGAGGACCCGAGGAGGCTATATAATCACAAGGAAACCTCGAGATATGTCAGAAGTAATATGTTTCCGTTGTGATGAAGCAGGGCACTTTGCCAGAGAATGCCCCAAGGAGACGGAGACTTGTGATAAATAGTTGAGTGCAACGAGAAAATAGTAGTAGTAGTGTGGACATTTCTTTTTATTAGTGAGGTGTCGGGTTGAGGCATGTAATGGAATGCAGGAGATTGTAATAATTTGAGAATCTATAAAGTTAGCATCATTGGTATTGATTTGGATTTTATGAGTTGTTACTCTATGAAGAAAGATTTTGACCATTTTCGAGGATATGAGAAATATGGTCTATGGAAGATTGTGCATTTTAAGGGTGGTAGTACCCTGTGAGGAAACTTGACCCTTGGAAAAAGGTAATGATATTCCACGAAGTGGATTTCGGACAAAATAAGTATGAGTTTTATCTCGATATGTTGGATACCCCAGGAATATGAGGGTATGGAGTATTATTGGATGTAAAGGAGGTAGAATGTTGGTAATATGGATCAATGGAAATTCCATGATGAGTCTGAGTAATCATGTCTTAGTTTGGTGCTAATAGAAGGAAGAAGGACAATAAAATTGGATGGATTTAAAAATGCTAGGAAGTTGGAAGTTGGAGTAATGATCAGTTGCTCGATGGTAAGTTCAAGGAACTACAAGTGATGAGATGGGCCATAACCCACAGGCCCCAGGACCTGCCAAGAAGCAAGCACACTCTTGTTGAAGGAAAGACCCTCGAAGAAGTTACGATTTTTTTTATCGATAGATGATTTTATAGGAGTTTACGCAAAAACCTGAGAGTTGTGAAGAAACGATAGAGGTTTGTTTGGCTTGCAGAATCAATGGATTTATCCGAACCTAGTTCGTTGACAAGAGAAAATCTGCAATGCTTGTGAGGAATGACCGAGTGTTAGAATGCGAGATTCACTAAACCGTATACAAGGTAATGATTTGGGTGCGGGATGGATTGATCACCATACCGACTTACTCTTATTATTCGCCTTGCTATGTGGGATGGTAAATCTGAGTGACTTACCTATAGTAGAGAGACGACGATCAAACCTTGTTTAAACCTTAGAATGGTATGATAATTTTACCCTTGTACACGGGAGTTGTTGCCAACCGTAGGTTATACGGTGAGATTCAACCCAGACCCATTTCCCGCAGGACAAACCATAAATTGTTGACCACCATGAGATATCGATAGTGGTTTAGTATTGGCGCCAGACCCGTCAGCTATGAAGACCCAGTCTCGGAACCACCTTATCAAGATGAAAGGACAGAAGGATTGCGGTAAAGGTTATGCCACTATCGGAAGAGCCAAAGTAGAAATTTTCTCAAGGATCTGAGAGGATCGACACTGTCAACGATAAGGATGGAGTATATGAGTGTTGATGGAACCGTAACAATGCTTCTAAGGGTGGTAGCACCCCAGACCCCTATGATGATCGACGGATTTTGACAAGACCCCCAAGCCTAACCTATTTCTTTCTAGCCTCTCCGAATCTCGAGGATGAGATTCACTTTAAGGGTGGTAGGTTTGTAACATCCCAAAATTCTAAATTTTGGAATGTTATAATCAATAGATAGTTATGATTGATTGTGTGAAGTTGAGTGAAATTCGAAACTTTTTGAAAGTTAAATGAGAGGGAATAAAAGGACTTTCCCAAACTTTCATTTTTGCTTTTATGATCTCCGTGAATTCAAATTCTTTTCATCACAAAACCCTGGAGAAAAGATGACATGACTTCTTCCATTTATTTAAATAACAAGGGGTGTTGAAAATATTTGAATTTCATTTGAGAATATTTCCAATTCTGAAACTTTATGCAACTCAATGATTTTCACGAGCGAAGATAAAATGACTTCTTCAAAACATATGAAATATGAGTTGGGACTTTCAAAGGATCAAATTCAAAGTCCTTTTGGAAATTATTTTTAATTTAGAGTTATTTTGGTTTTATTCAAATTATTTTTCTCCAAAAATAAAATATATGGAAAATAGGGTAACATGATTCCCTACATCAGAAAATTGGAGAGAAATAAATTTGAAATCATTTTGGTATTTTTAAAATGATTTTTATTGGATTTTATTAAGGCAGTAGCACTGTTTGATTTATTTGAATTTTTGTGGACTTTATTTGACTTTAGAAAAATGTTCATGTCGTAGAAAATCTTTTTCTGAAAATATTGATATATTATATGCCTAGGTTCTATTTTATTTAATTTCGCTTTATTTTATTTTTCGTCGAGTTTTAAAAAAAAGTTAGGACCGACCGGACGAGGGCCGGCCCAGTCGCCAGGCCACGACCCAGCCGGCCCGTCACCGCGCCCCGCTCGTCCCCGAGCTCGGGACGGAGTCCCGAGCCGCCACGGCATCGCCGCCGCCGCCGGCCTCCTCTTGCCCCTCCCCCACGCCACCTTGCCCCCTCCCCTCCTATAAAGGGCGCCGCCCCGGGCCCCTCTCTCCTCCTCCTCCGCCGCAACCGCCGCCCTCGCCGGAGTACCGCCCCGACGAGATCTGCCGCCGCCGCCTCGCTTCGTCCCGTCGCCGAGGACCGCCGCCGTCCTCCTCGCCTCGACGCGCCGCCCCTCCCCGTCCACTCTGCCCTCGTCGCAGGTCACCCGAGCCGCCGCTCCGGTCAAGCCCGAGCCGCCCGCTGTCGCCGGAGTTCAACCTCGTCGCCGCCGGTTTTCTCGCAAAAACCGCCAAACCACCGCGAACCGGTATAACCGCCGCCCGATCCGGTTCTCGTCGGTTTTTCCTTTTAAAATTCGGTTTTCTTTTAGCTAGGTTTATTTAGAGAACGCTCGTCAGATTAGATCTAGAACGAACAGTTTTTCGTCCTTTAGCGTTTGTTAGCGAACGTTCGTTATTTAGAGTTTTTCTTTTTCTGTTAATTTTTAGTCAGGGATCTATCCGTGAATATTTTATTCACAAATTAGCCCCTGGTTTTCAAACGATCACAACTTTTTGCTTGTTTATCCAAATCCAACGAAACCAACGCCCACTTCTTCATTATGATCCCCTCTATCAAGTAATCCAACTCAAACATGTTTTTGAAATTTTAAAATTTGAATTAGATCAGATTTGAATTCAAATTTCGTTTGATCGTAATTTGAGTTTCGTAGCTCCGTTTGAGTTGATTCTTTTGCAAATTAAAGCTCTTGACCTAAACTTTCTGATAAGGCCAAATTCACTTAATTTTGGTACTGTTAGAAATTGTTTTCTGTTGCAAGAGTTATTTGCTTGGTTTTGAAGTTTTTGAATTGTCTTCTTCGTTCTATCTGATCTTTTGAGTGATTGCTTATGTGTGGTTACTATTGCTTGCTTACGATAGATTGACCGGAGTGTGACGAGTAGATCTATCAAGAGTATTGAGTGCGAATCATCTTCATCAACATTGCAGGCAAGTTCACACTTTGATCATACCTCTTTACCACCCAGTTTTATTGCATTAGATCAATCCTCAAACAATTGCATGATTAGGATCTGATTAATATGTGGGTTTGGGAAGTAGATGAGGTAGTACCTATTGCCCTGTTTATTATCAAACCTTGGGAGTTACTTCTACGTTTGCTTATATTGCTATGCTATGCTCGTAGACGTGGATTGGGTTTGAGTGAATTTCCATGACAGTTGTGAGATTGTTAATTAATGGTTCAACTTAAGGTGGCTACTTAAATAAACATCTGGGTGGATTGAGGCACCTGGAGAACCCAGTGTTGCCTGTATTTTTGGATATCCCGGAGTACCCGTGTGATCATCCTATGGACCGCCACCCAGACTCAAAGGGATCATAAGATTATTCATGCTAGAAACTTCCGTGTGCAGCCACAAGCCATTATGGGCTCTAGCATAGTTGAGTAAGTTGTGTGAGCTCTTGAAGAGGTGGACTAGCAGATGTAGGGGGATTGTAGGTGTAACGGTCTGCCCGCAGTAGAGAGTAAATGCTTCTGAAAGACTGTGTCTCGATCATCCGTTTCTCAAACACCAAGTAGTGCGAGAAATCCAACAGAGGAGATCGAGTCTTGTGGGGAAAAGTGCGCAAACCTCTGCAGAGTGTACAAACTAATCATGATTAGCCGTGTCCCCGGTTATGGACATCTTGAGTATCTAGTTCCTGGATTATCATGTGTATCTCATCATGTTACTTAATTTAAATTTGATTTGGGTTTAATCACGTTCTTAATTGGGATTGAGATGCTATCAACCATCTCAATGTTTAACAACCACCTTGATAGCTAAATAAAATTTATTCCTTTGGAGTAGGGTAAAATTGGCTTTTCGCAAAAACATTATAACCATAGAGCTTTTCCACCAGCCATATATGCATGTAGTGATTGCCTTTGTTCATCATTTCTCTATGGTGTGAATTTGCCAGCATATTCCATGTGCTGACCCGTTTTCGGGCTGCAACGTTTCATGTTGCAGGATATCTTACGACGAGTAAGTGATACGTTAGGGTTACGATTTCTACACTCAACTTTGCCGTTGGTGTTGATGGGAATCCACAACCTTGTTACTTCCGCTATTTGGATTGAGGTAATAGTATTTACGTTACTTTATACATGTGATTTACCTCTGTTATAAATCCTTGAGTACTGTGTGTGTCAGCATACCGATCCAGGGATGACACTTAAGCACAGAGACTTGATCCATTCGGGTCGGGTCGCTATATGTATGTTTTTTGTTATCAAGATAATATTTAAATTATTGTATAACTTGACAACAATCGTATTCAAATAAGGAAAATTGATTCAAATTTAGTCCATATGGTAGACGACAATATATATTTTCACATGGTGGAGTAAAATGTTCATATATGATGGAAGATCAAAATGTATGACTACATCAATTATAAACCGCAAGGTCACCTAACGATATATTCGAATTCAATATAACATGGATTCAAAAATTGAAATTCAAGATCATGGCATCTGTAATCATGTAAAAAGGGACAATACTCTTTCTTTGGTAGGAATTGATTTGTTTTTTGTTGTTGTTGAGGGAAGTGCGAATCGATTTGGTACTGTGCAGGGTAATCTTGTTCTCCCGATTTTTTTACATTTTTCTTGCAGTTTTTTCAATGGCATCTATAGCAATATAGTAAAAGGGGACATGACTCTCTTGTGTCTTGTATGAATTGTTCTTTTACACGTTAAGCTTGTTCTGCCGAACAAGGAATCCGCACCTTGTTATCCCGAAATTTTCAAGCTCGAGTATCTTTTGTCTCACTTGCTTTGAAACTCCCGCTTCTTCAACCCACGCCGCGCCTTGTTATCCCGAAATTTGGACGCGCGCGAGAATTCTCTCCTCATCCGAAATCGCTCCCGCAGCCCAGACACGCGAAATCCCCCTTCTACCCCTCAGCCGGAAATGAAGCTCCACGTCGTGGTGTCAGAACCGGTGGGGGTACGCTGGTAACTTACCCTACATTTTGGACAAGCGTGTCCCTAAGCTTGGCTCCCCCCTCCCCCTTCGCCCCCCCATTCGTACACCGAGGCCACCAAAACCCGCGAAACCCCACGCTCCTCCGTCGGCCTCCCGACCGCCGCCCAGCCGGAGACTCTTCCCCGACTACGTCGTCCACCGCAACAGCTCGCCGTCCCTCATCCACCGCACCGGATGAGGATCCGTTGTCGATCTCGTCGTCCCGCCGGATCAGCCGCCCCGTCCTCCACCTCCAAGGAGCTGCCCCGACGTTCGCCTCGTCTATCGTGCCACCTCAATCCCCACAGCGCCGTCTTGACCTGCCCCACCGGAACCGCAGCACTCTCACCAATTCCTCCGATGAAGCCGAGGCCAACGCGGCGCCACCAAGGAGGTTCTGCACCCACTGCTGCATTTTATCTTTTATTCGATCTCATGGGGCTGCCGGTGCTCGATACCGAGCAGACATGGCGTGTCTCCATCGACGGCGCCGTCGCCGGCCACATCATCCATGGTGTCTCTCCCCCATGTCGTTGCTTCCTCGGCGGTGACTTCCACAACGGCACTAGCTGCAGCTGCTCCGGCTCTCGCTCGCGCTGCGGCTCTGTTCTTGCTGTCGATCGCGCTGCTGCACTGCTCCTGCTTTCGTTCATGCCGCTGCTCTGCTCTTGCTCTCGCTTGCGCTGCTGCTGCTGCTGCTGCACGACCTCCGGCAGCTACAGGAGTTGCTGCTTTAGCACTCGCTCGCGGTGCTACTGCACGACTTGCTCTCTGCTAGTGCGTTCCCTGCTCGAGCGTCTGCTGATTTAGATCACTGCTTCTCTGCTACTAGTGTTCGAACGCCCTAAACATCTATTGCAATGCTTTGTTACTAGTTCAATCAGTTTTGACAGAAAAATTCAGTTTCGATTGTGAAGTTCATTTTCTTCAGTTAAGTTCAGAGTGAACAGTACTTACAGCATCTGTCGGAGCGGCCGTGGCGCGGCTGATGCGTTTTACATCTAGCAGTTTTTGGTGATGTATTTTACATCATGTATTGCAGATGATATTAGGGTCCCACTTCAGATTAACGTTGTCTGTCTTGTCATGCTTCAGCCTCGTCGCCGTACACCTTAGCGGAGCTGCTCCAACGACGGAACCGTCCATCACAGCGGAGCAGTACCCTCGGCGCCGTTTCCAGAGGCCTCGGATCTTCTTCCCCGCCTCCGACAGTCACACCAGCATCATCACCATCCTCCACGTCCAACCCAATGATGCTGAGGTCCACAAGGCTATGCCAAAGAGGTTGTACACTCGTCGCATCACTTTGTTTCTCAATTCCTCTATTCTTCCAATTCATGTGAGCCAAACACCCAGGTTGACTGAAATCCTATGTTTCCAAATGCTCTGTTTTGCACGTGCATTCCTATCCTATTCCTGTGTTTTTCCTGTCCCTGTGTTTATAGAATCCTCCAATTCTAAGGAGCCCTTACAGATTTACTTCATTTTCAGATAGGCGTCAAAGAAAACTCTGTGTGTTATGTCCTGCTCCTGCCATGCCGTCATCCACCCCACCTGAGGTGCACCATCGACAGAAGCGTTCACTGCAGCAGAGATCCCCCCTGCAGACTTCCTTTCGCCGCCTCAGATCATCTTCCCCGTTGCCAGCAGCCACGCCAACTGCATTACCATCATCGACTGAGCAGATGAACCTGAGGACTACACAGTTCCGGAAGAGAGGTCGCAGTCTTTCGTGTTTGCTTACGTTATACATCGGTTATTATTACCTGCTACTTTATCGTTCAATCTTGAGTTTTGAATTGCCCATGGGTCTCATATCGAGCCAACAACGAATAGTATATGTCTACTATCTGGTTCATCTAGGGTCTTCTATGTGGTTCATGTTGGGTGGGCAACAAACAATAGATGATCCATTGTCTATCTTTTTAAACTGAAGCTATAATCTACCTGCTATCATTAGTTTTGGATCCATCCACTCATTTGCTACCATCAGTCTTGATTTTTGCATGCACCCCTTAGGCCTTACAAAATCTAACTATTTTTTTATTATGCATGTCAGATATTGTACACAATCGTACTGAACATGTAGAGAAAAAGAGAAGACCATTGCGTGCGAATATAATGTCATGCAGACGCCGCTCCATGGTGGGCGAAGTGCCCCCCTGCATTTCCAGATTGTATTCCAGAGGAAGATAACTGTTCAGATGGAGATTCAGAAGGAGCCGACCACGCCTGTTTACCACCTGAGGTGTTTGCTCTAACCTGGCATGCTGATGTTGGTCATATCATGCATATGGCGCCTTGCATTGCTTACATTATACATCTTATATGTCATCAGCTTAGTTTAGATTTGCTTTGTGTGAATGCCACCTGTTTGGTTTCTACATCATACTCCCACCATTCCTAAATATTTGTCTTTTTAGAGATTTCAACAAGTGACTACATACGGAACAAAATGAGTGAATCTACACTCTAAAATATGTCTATATACATCCGTATGTGGTAGTCCATTTGAAATCTCTAAAAAGACAAATATTTAGGAACGGAGGGAGTATATGGGAATTAT
Source organism: Triticum aestivum (assembly GCF_018294505.1). Lineage (NCBI taxonomy): Eukaryota > Viridiplantae > Streptophyta > Magnoliopsida > Poales > Poaceae > Triticum > Triticum aestivum. The sequence continues at coordinate 301,664,879 of NC_057796.1, forward strand.
GCAATGCCATCTTCTTTAGCCAGGCATCATATACGTGAATCATGCAATGCCATCCTGTTTAGCCAGTCATCGTATATGTGAATTGTATTGTGCCATATTTTTTCCATAATGTATTCCATTTGTCAACAATGTTTATACATTCATCTACTCTTCTTGTGCATCAGCCATTTGAGTCGGTCATGGGAAAATCTGGAGTGAAAACAAGGTCTCTGAGCAGTCAGTGCTACCTGTCGATGCAGATTTCTTGCTGGTTACAGATAGCTCCTCAGAGGAGGATTCAGAGAGACATGACC
>NC_057796.1:301665531-301670339 GCF_018294505.1 Triticum aestivum
GAGGTGCATGCTCTAACTTGGCTGGGTTATATTTCTCATATCATGCATATGGTGTCTTGCATTGCCATGCCATCTGCTTAGATTAGACATGCTTTGTGTGAATGCCTCCTGTTTGCTTTCTATATCAGATATGTGAATTATGCAATGCCATGTTTTTCAGCCAGTTATCATATATGTGAATTATGCACCGCCATGGAGCCAGGCATCATATATGTGAATTATCTCATGCCATCTTTTTTTTCATTACGTATTCCATTTGTCGACAATCTGTGTATATTGAACTACTCTTCATGTGTATCAGCCATTTGAGCCGGTTATGGAAAAATCTTGAGTGAAAACAAGGTCTTCAGAGCAGGCAATGGTACCTGTTGAAGCATATATCTCGATGGTTACAGGGAGCTCCTCAGAGGAGGATTCAGAGACAGATGACCAGTCCTATATCCCACCTGAGGTGTATGCTCTAAGTTGCAATGTTTATATTTCTCATATGATGCATATGGTGTCTTGCATTGCTTAATTTAGACATCATATGCACAATATTGAATTCTATCTGCTTAGTTTAGAGATCATACATGCGAGTGCTAGCTGCTTAGTATATGAATCAATTATGTCAATTATATCATGCCATCCTATATACTTAGACAACATGCATGTGAATTATTTTATCCCAACCTATTTTAGAAAGACATCATATAGTTTTGTCATGTCATCCTATTTAGGTACTCATCATATGTTGAATTATGCCATTATATCCTGTTAAGTTATCCATAATATATCTGAAACTGTGTCATGCTATCCTGTTTAGTTAGGCATCATATATGTGAAATTGTGTCATGCTATCCTGTTTGGTTAGACAACATATATGTGAATTACCACATCTGTCTATCATACAATGTCTGTACGTTCAATTTCTTTTCTTGTTTATTAGCCATTTGAATTGGAGGGGGTGATGGAAGTATCTAAGGGAGCAAAAACCCGTTCTTCACAAAAGACAGTGCTACCCGTCGATGCAGATAGAACCATGGTTGTACTAGCCCACAAACTAGCCCCACCACACATAATCGAGACTCTTCCAGATTAAACACTTACACCGTTGGGCAGAGAACCAGCTACAACCCATCTAACCGCAACCCCAGCGGATAGTAACCCACTTATAGTTGACAAAGCACCATGTCCACCACAGAGTACCCCCACACGAGCAGTTTGTAAAGCTACTACAATGCCCAAAGCACGAAGACCACCACAGCTAACCCAAACTCCATGTTTAAAGCAGAAGAGCAACTGTTCTCAGGTCAGATTCTGTAGCTATGGTCCATACTCCTTTGTTGTTGCATCACTGTATTTACTCATACCAACTACTTTTGAATTTGAAGGATCCAATTGAATCTCCAATGGCGCAACAGGTATGTTTTAAACCTATTTCTTTAACTGGATTGCTATTCTAACTTCTTGCTCTATGTTGATTTCAGTTTAAGTTGTATAAACAGTTATGTTCTCATGTGATGCACATTACAAGTGCTGCCAATGTTGTGTAGTTTCTCACACTTATATTCTGCCTATGCTGCTGTGTCTTAAAAATATATGAGTTGAACTGTGTCTCTATCTTGATTAGGGAACATAAACTAGAATGATATGGACAATACAGTGAGCATAGTACATAGATATATGTTTGTTTCATGCTGTTATCCTGTCCACCTTACTACTGAACCGATTTACCAAAATGAGTTTCGTATACTACAAGCTAAACCTATGATGTGTCTGCTTGTTTCTCTTGTAGTATGCAAACAGAATATTGGAGAAGAGCACCCCACTATGCAATGGTAGAGAAAGTAATGCAGATAAGGTTCAAGATAGTGAGACAACCCTGTTGGTCTCCAAGAAAGGTGATAAAAACGATCTTGTAGACAGTGAGAAAACCCCACAGTCCTGCGTTGATGTAGTGTTCGAGTTACTGGCCAGTACCGCTGGCACAAGCTCTTCGAACTCGCTGCCTGAATCACTTCGGGTTCTTCAGTCTCAGCTACAAGCTGAAAGGCATCAGTCAGCTGTGCTGCGGCAAGAAGCCGAAGGACTGAGGAAGTCCCTGCAGAATTCAGACACGTACTTTCTTGTGCAACAGCAAGCGCTGGAGGATTTAAGCGCCAAACAAGAGAAAGTTAATAAGCTTGCTAAGCATCTTGCTAGCATTATGGGTACCCAGGATATTGTTTCTTGAACTCTTCTGAAGTGGTTTCAGTTCTGGACTTGTTTTGCTGCGGCGTTTATATGCTGCTTTGTTCCCTATATTTGCACAGGTGGCGAACTTTGATGCCAAGTGGATGTAATATGTGTAATAGCCGTGATAGCCTAGCATAAGTTGCTTGCTTATTTATTTCCTTGTTGTCTTGTTTATTTGTTTGCTTGTAGTCAGTGCAGTTCTTTTTCCACGTTTTGCTAGTGGCTGCAATAACCTATTTTTTAAAACTAGGCCACAATAACCATGGGCTAATATTTACTGTAGTGACACTGGGCCTCCTACGGGCCATAGAAACATTGGGCCTTCTACGGGCCGTAGAAACAGTAGGCCTTCTACGGGCCGTAGAAACAATGGGCCTTCTACGGGCCGTAGAAACAATGGGCCTTCTACGGGCCATATCATCAATGGGCCTTATACGGGTCGTATGATCGATTGACCAAACATGGGCCAATAACAGGCCACATTATGGCCATAAACGGGCTAGAGTTGGAATCGTCCGTTCATGGGCCGACCATAATGTGCCATCGTTAATAGGCCGTATTTGATGACGCTATGAAAACGGCCCAACGTATTAACGGATCACAAACGGGCCGACTGTAACCACGGGCTGAATTTGGCCCACAAGCAGAAAATGACAGTAACGGGCCGTAAGTAAACGAATGCTGGAAATGAGCCCAAGAATAAATGTGCTCTGAGAAGGCCGAAAGATAACATGGGCTGGAAACGGCCCAACGGAATAACGGGCCGTTAATGGGTATAAAGTGATACACTGTTCATTACGGGCCAGTTTCACCACGGGCCGTTAATGGGTGTAAAGTGATACACTGTTCATTACGGGCCAGTTTCACCACGGGCCGTTAATGGGTGTAAAGTGATACACTGTTCATTACGGGCCAGTTTCACCACGGGCCGTTAATAGACCTAGAGTTACATAGGGCCTCATATGGGCCAAAAGACGTCATGGGCCATACATGGGCCAGAAGTGAAAACGGGCTGGAATCATATTGGATGGCCCAGATGACGCTACTGGGCCTAATTCGGATAGGGCGTAACGGGCCTTGGGTTAGCGGGCTGTAAATGGGCGATATGCGAACATGCCGTTAACAGGCTTTTCATGGGCCGGCCCGCCACCTTTTGACCAAGTCAAACAGGCCGGCCTTTTCACAGGAATGGGCCTCTGTTGGGCCGTGCCACGTGTCGACGTATCATAGGCGCCTTCTATCCAATGAGTGGATGACATCCGTCCCAACGATGAGCCGACACGTGTTTCCTCCAGCCAATGATGATTTTACACGTGGAAAATCCCCATTGGTCGGGGCTGTTAACGGGTTATCGGATCCAAAACCCAACCCGATAGCTTAACAGCGTTCCGTTACGGTGGATGGCACGTGTCGGTCACCCTTGACGAAAGCACTTCTGTGACGCGCGATTTATCGTCATGGAAGTGCACACTTCCGTGATGATAATTTTGGTAATGTCATGGAACACTTCTACGATAGCACAGGTATGACTATCTTGATTCTGTCATAACATCGTCATGGATGTACATGCATGACAAAAAACGCGACCTACTGTGACAAACACGTATCATCACGGAAGTGTATTTTTTTTATAGTGAGATATGGGAACTTGAGTACGGCTAAGATTACACGGTGCCATTGTTCAGGGTCAGATGGGCGAAGAACGTCGAGCATGAAGAACGTGGTTTCATTACCATGTCTCTACCCAAAGCACAACCTGCTGGTGCAAAATGAGTGAAAGGAATCACTACCAAAATATGAGCCTTGGTATTCGCTAAGGATATGGCACAATGCTTCTATTTAACTGACCCTTCAAAGCTGAGTCGTGTTGTCGTCCGGAGAGGCAAAAGGAGCATCGTCGGAATGAACGGAGTCGCCAACATTGATGGCTATGATCAATTTGGCGTGGACCCAATAGAATAGGAGATGTATGAAGAGCAAGACTACACCACTAGAAGGAGCAGAACTACCTTGCCTGCGATAGGACGTCCCTTCCTGAGAAAGAGTCATAGCGCTGGCCGGAAGTACTCAAGCAAGATTAAGAAGACCCAAACCATCGTTGAGAGGGTTGTAAAACAACGTCGTATTGCATGATTCATTTGTGTATCAAGTTTTCTAGCTATGTATACCGTGTACGTACGTACACGTACCCTAAATTAACCGTACCGTATTTATGTACTCTAAACCACGAGAAGAATTTGTGTCATTGTAAATATCTGTATTATGCATGTCGTCACTCAAAACGCCATCCACGAATATGTGGCCGACCCTATTTTAAAAACCCAGTGCTGGCGTTGGCAACGTCACCTGCGCCAGCCCTAACAATGAACAGTTAGGCTTCATTACCCCCTAAGAGTGAAAATGACCTCGTTTTCACTTTCTCCCCCATCTCGTGCCGCCGCCCTCGCCCCCGCCCTGCCCTCCGCCGTCGCCCCCGCCTTACCACCGGCCGCCGATCCCCCCACCCTGCCCTGCCCTCCCTCCTCGCCCCGCCTTGCCCTCCACCGTGCCACCGACTGCCCGCCCCCGCCCCCACCCCCACCCCGCCTTTC